>NC_040045.1:51040197-51225919 GCF_003713205.1 Coffea eugenioides
GCGCCTGTCGAAGTGTCTCAAGAACTAATCTCACATGCTCTAAGTGCTCATGCTCACTACGACTATAGATCAGGATGTCATCAAAGTAAACAATGACAAACTTGCCAATAAAATGTCTCAAAACATGGTTCATTAGTCGCATAAAGGTGCTAGGGGCATTAGTCAAGCCAAAAGGCATGACTAACCACTCATAGAGACCATGTTTGGTTTTGAAGGCTGTTTTCCACTCATCGCTTTCTTTCATCCTAATTTGATGATATCCACTCCTTAAGTCAATTTTGGTGAAAATAATAGCACCATCGAATTCATCAAGCATATCATCAAGTCGAGGAATGGGATGACGATATTTGACAGTGATAGCGTTTACAGCCCGACAATCAGTGCACATGTGCCAAGTACCGTCCTTTTTGGGGACAAGTATCACAGGCACAGCACAAGGACTTAGACTCTCTTTCACCCAACCCTAACCTAAGAGGCCATCAACTTGCCTTTGAAGCTCCTTAGTCTCCTCAAGGCCCATGCGGTAAGCAGGTTTGTTGGGTAGTGGTGCTCCAGGAATGAGGTCGATTTGGTGTTCAATCCCTCGAATGGGTGGTAAGCCATCAGGGACCTTGTCAGGGAAAACATCCTCAAATTCCTGCAAGAGAGCTACCATACTCGCAGGCAATGCCTTATCGAGCTTAGCAACATCTAAGAGCACGTGTTTACAAATCATGAGAAGTACAGGCTGGTCAGAATTCATAACTTTTCTAACATCCTTAGCCTTAATAATCATGTTTTGCTTCCTAGTGGTATGTGTCGTGGGTGATTTGTCATGTGTAACCTTAGGTGTGCTTACTTGACCCTTGGTCGATGGCTCACTTGCAGAAGTGGAGCCGTTGCCAGGGTTGACCGCCTTTTGTTTCCTCCTTTGACGGTCTTGCTCACACTCTCTTTGCAACTTAAGTTAGTCCTCATACACTTGTGCAGGTGTAAGTGGGGTGAGGACCTTGAGCTTGCCATCATGCAAGAGTGTGTACTTGCTTGCCCTTCCGTCGAATGTGACGTGTTTGTCAAATTGCCAGAGTCTCCCCAGGATGACATGGGTTGCGTGCATAGGCACGACGTCACAAACAATTTCATCAGTGTAAGTTCCAATGGAAAAGGGAACGCGTACCTGCTTGAAGACACGTACCTCTCCATCCTCACTCAGCCATTAGAGGCGATAAGGGTGTGGATGTTTAGTAGTGGGGAGCCCTAAGCTCTCAACCATGAGTAGGCTTGCCACATTCGTGCAACTCCTACCGTCGATGATGAGGCTGCACACCTTGTCTCCTACCTTACAGCGGGTGTAAAACAGGTTCTCGCGTTGCAGTTGCTCGTCCTCCTTAACTCGGGCGATTAGCACTCGTCGTGCCACCAAGCACCCTACTTCTCCTTGTGTAGGCGAGCAATCCTCCTCAGCTGACTCTTCTTCCAGGCAGTCGTCTTTGACCAATTCGGGCATCTCCTCACAATCGTCATCATCAGACACGATCTCGCCATTGTGAGTGATGAGCATGACCCGTTGGTTTGGACACTGAGACTGAATATGTCCTAACCCTTGGCACTTGAAGCACTTGATGTCCCTACTCCTAGTCTTAGGAGTCTCATGCGGTGCCTTCGAAGTGGACCTGGATGCATCGGAAACCTTGTTAGGGGTAGAATAGGAATTGCGGTTAGAGGCGTTTCCTTGGATTCGGTTAGAAGAGGTTGGTGTCGCCGCACTTCCAACTTCGGGGGTCGCTCTTCGTGGTTGGTTGCCCCTCCATGAAGTGGTGTTAGAAGATTGGAAAGTACGTGCTCCTCGTCTTAATTTCTTCCCCCGCTCGGCCTTAATAGCTAGTTCTAGAAGGTCGTGCATGTCCAAGTAATGTTGGAGCTCCAAGGCTTCTTGAAGGTCAGGATTGAGACCTCTAAGAAACCTAGCCATCGTGGCTTCATTGTCCTCTTGAATGTTGGCCCTCATCATGGCCATCTCGATCTCTTTGTAGTAGTCCTCCACACTCATGTTGCCTTGAGTGAGGGTTTGAAACTTAGAGTGGAGATCGCGATTGTAGTAGCTAGGAACAAATCGCTTGCGCAGCAGTGCCTTGAGTTCTCGCCAAGTCCGGACACGTGGTTCTCCCATCCTCCTCCTATTGGTCCTCACTTGGTCCTACCAGACTAGTGCGTAGTCGGTGAACTCCACGATGGCAACTTTAACCTTTTGTTCCTCGCTGTAGTCGTAGCAGTCGAAGACCATCTCGATACGGCCCTCCCACTCCAAGTAAGCTTCAGGGTCACTTTTGCCTTTGAATGCGGGGACTTGAATCTTAAGCCCCTTGAGTTTGTTTTTAGGCGTGTCCCGTCGTGGCTTCTCGGGTTGCTCGTCGTCTTCACTGGTGGAGTAGTCCTCACTGGGTGCTCCTTTGAGGCCACGGCTACTCCGGTTGCGTGATCCAGAATGAGAGCCTGGGGTGAGACTCTTGGCGAGTTCATCAAACCGGGTGTGCAGCTCCTCCATTTGTTGCTCACTAATGCGTTTGAGCTCATGCCTCATGGCGGTGAACAACAGGGAATAGTCTTTGGAAGGTGGTTGTTGATCTTGCTCCATGTCTCTCTTTATGCCCTGCAAAAGGTTAGTACCAAAAGAAAATTGCAAGTATGTCCTTACTTCACTCCCTTAGTGTATCACTCACACTCGTGTATGTCACTCAAAAGCTCTCTAATGGACTTACCAAACACCTTTACCTGTTGGGTTAGGTAGTTTGAGAAATGCTGCTCAAGCCCAAATAATTGTCACCAACTTCTTCCTCAAGAGTAATCACGGAGATGTAGGAGAAAGTGTAGGGAAGTGTTCCTAAAAGCTAGGAGAAAATATAGGAGAAAATATAGGAGAAAGTGTAGGAGAGTGTTCCTAAAATCTAGGAAGAGAATATAGGAGAGTTTCCTAAAGTGGATGAGAGAATATAGGAAAGGTCCTAAAAATGTATGAGAGAATTTAGGAAAGTTTCCTAAAAATAGATGGGAGACTTTAGGAAAGTTTCCAAAAGAAATGGATGAGAGAGTTTAGGAAAGTTTCCTAAAAAATGGATGAGAGAATTTAGGAAAGTTTCCAAAAAAAATGGATGAGAGAGTTTGGGAAAGTTTCCTAAAAAGGTAGGAGAGAGAGTGTCCAAGTGAGTACAAAGAGTTATCCAAGTGCTTTACTTAGTTTCCTAATTGATTTTGGAAACAAGTTAGTTTTTGGAAACCCTTTGAAAATCCTTTTCCTCTTGAACAACTTTTGGTAACCTTCTTGAAACAACTTTTGGTAATCTTCTTGAAACAACTTTTGGTAACCTTCTTGAAACAACCTTTGGTAATCTTCTTGAAACAACTTTTGGTAACTTCTTGAAACAACTTTTGGTAATCTTCTTGAAACAACTTTTGGTAACTTCCAAATTCTACTCAAGATAAGATTGCACAAATCAGATTTGCTTCCCTATTCAAAACAATTTGCGTTGCCCCTTTCTTTCTTTCCTTTTTTGTCTTGCAACCCGGGGCCCGCATGCCGGGGCGGGGCGCCCGCCGCGACGGGACTATCCTCTCTCTTTTCCTCTTTCTTTCCTTTTTTTCGTTTTGTTTTCTGTTTTTTTCTTGACTACAATTATCAACCATACCAAAAACAAGAAAAGTCCACAGAATAATAACTACCAAGAACTCCAAGGCATCTTTCAAGAAAACTTTCAAGGAAGTTGTCAGGAACTGCAGAAATTTCAAAATTGTGGTCAAGAGATTCAAGAAACTCAAGATTATTGTAAGTTCTCTTCAAATTCACAAATTGTCCAACAAGTTTGCCAAAATTCAAATTAGAAAACCAAGTAAACAAGTTGGATAACAAAAAACAACAAGCTGGACACGATTTGTTATTCGGATTGAACAGTAACTATGAACAGTGTCGTAACGTATGATAAACAGTATTTTTTTTTTGAACAAGGCGCGGAAATATTTCGAAGAATTCTACAACACAACGACGAAAAAATATGGATATAACGAAAGATACCTCTACCAAACCTCTGAAGCCAACTGATACGTTTCTCGATCAACTTGTTTCGAGACACGTAGCACGTTTGCCCAAGGATCTAGTGAGGATGTCCAACGCTTGGAATTGCGGGATCTAGAACCAAACGGGCGACATGATTGGATTCAAGACGGTAGTACGACGACTCCAATGAATGTGACTACTCCACGGGATAGGTCGGTAGAACAATCTAGAACGAGACGCAATATTGCTCAAAACCCTTGCCAAAGCAAGTAAAAGGCTCAAACACTCTTCTTAGAAGAAGGAACGAAAATAAGACAATTTTATTGATAAAAGTTCTGACCCTTAAACCTTACAAAGCAAGCCTATTTATAGGCTAAAGTGACTAAAACCCCAAAGGAGCTAGGAAAAGGAAAAAGTCGGCCCATGCTCTTGGAACAAGATGGGCCGGCCCATGCTCTTACTTAATCATTAACTGATTGCTAACTAATTGATGGGGCCTAAGGCCTTATTCTCTTGGTGGCTCGCTTGACTCTTCGTGGGCTTGGATCATGGTGTAAATGACTCGATTGTCTCTCTCCAAGCCCTCAATATCTTTGTGAACTCCATATTGGTCTTGGACAACTCTAACCAGAACTTGGAGTGATTCTTTGAAGAGCTTGGCCCGTGCACGCGTGACTGGGCCCAATGGGACTCGGACTGGGTCATTGCGTGGGCCAAGGCTCGTGCACACATCAAGATTCCAAATGGAAAACGTTCAAAAATGAGCTCAAAGTCGCTGTTTTGGTTCGTAAGGCAGATTTAAGTTGGTTTTTGACCAACTTCGAAAATTCGGCAAAATTCGCTTGATTGGAACTAACCTTTGGAATTTGGAACTCAATTAGAGTTGTAAACAAGATTTAAAATAAAACAAGCGGAATGAGAATTGAAGTTTCGAGCACCAAGATATGGTAGCTCAAAATTACCCAAATTTCCTTGTTAAACAAGGGTTTTCCAACACCAAGTCATGAACTTTGGAAATTTATTTGAACCATGAAACGGCCTCGGAATAACACCAAAATTTGCAGTATAATACTACCATATAAGGGTTGTTCCTCTACCAGATTTCATGGAGAAATAAGCATAGAAATTGGGTTAACAAAACCATTGAAATTCCAAGAAATTCTAAGGCTAAGCTGCCTTTGAACTTCCGTTTTGCCTGTAAGGCCCGAAGACAACCAATGAGACAATTAACAAGAAAGCAAGACTGTTTGGGAGTAGAAGAGATAATCAATTTAAAGAATACAAACGTAACAATAAGTAAATAAAAAGGAAAGAATAGCAAACCAATTAACTACGCAGCTCCTCTTGAGCTTGTAGGTTAATTTAAACAAGCTACTTCAAGTTGATGAATTACAATCACTCTTGTGTACAAAGGAAGGTTCACCTCCTCCTTGCCCCGAACTCCACTCGGTCAAGCCAGGACGTTTTACTATCCCTCAGGACAACCCTCACAGAGCTACACTCATGAAATATTCACTCACAAATGAAAAGCTTACAATGAACCTCACACCACTAAGACTACAAATATTCTTTGAAGAGTATTTTCTCACTAAAATCACTCTAGATCTTTTGTATCTTCAGTGTGCCAAAGTTGTTTGAAGTATCTGACCAACCACTATTTATATAAGATCAAAAAAGTGCCTCATTAGTGCTTCCAACGGATAGAAAGTAGCTGAAGAGTCAACTAGCCGTTGGAGTGTCGGACGTCCGATAGCCCTGTTTTATGCGTCCGACAGCAGGCAGTGAGTTTAAGAGATTTTCTTCAATTCTTTCGGACGTCCGATGCAAGCTTTTTGTGCGTCCGACAGCAAACAAAGAGATTTGAGAAATTATCTTGTTTCTATCGGACGTCCGGTAGAGACATATTCAGCGTCTGATAGATTCGTCGATTTCGAAGGATCCTATTGGACGTTCGGTACTGTCTTCTTGAGCGTCCGATAGGTTCAACATACTCTGTCTTTTTCAAATGTGCTTAATCTTTGAATCTGATTTGTTTCATTTCTGAAAAAGCCTTTGAGGAGATGTTAGCAACATCCATTTGTTTTGTAATCATCAAAAGTTAGGAACCAAGGTCAACATTCTCCCCCTTTTTGATGATGACAAAACAATGGATGGAAAAAAAAATTGAGCATATAAGCATAAGCTCCCCCTCACACAGTGCATCTAAACTTCTGAATTCAGAATAACTCCCCCTTACACATAGCATCCATTTCTCCCCCTTTTTGTCATCATAAGATGAGAGTAAAAATCAACTACCAAAAATCAGCAACAATAACAAAGAATCAATAATCCAAATAAAAAATAGAGAAATGACAGCAATCACAGCAAATCATCATGAGATCAGCATTATTCTTTTTTCTCTCTTTTTGACATCATATAAATTTAGTAATATTCAAAAACATCAAGAAAAAAAACAGTTCTAAGCATCAGAAACTTCAAAAAAGAATTACAGAAAAGCATTATGAACAAGAATCTCATCAATTTTACCAATATCCCCTACTTGTTAGAGTTAGCATCATGTTTAACTATCCACATGCATTTCATGCCTCTTCTCATGTTTTTCCTCACATAACAATCACTTTTCATGTGACCTTTTTGACAACAAAAATTATACATAACCAAAGAGTTATTCACATGAACGGGTTTAATAAATCTGACTTGCCTTTTCCTATGGATAGTAAACTCATTTGCATATTGATTCAGTCTTATCTGATGAGTGCCAAAATGAGGTTTTGATTTATTACTTTGAAAACAGTCTTGTTTTTTATATTGGAGCAACTCATTTAAACCATCTATTCTTCTTTTCAAATCACCTTGTTCCTTTTCGAACAATTCACAAAGCTTTATTTTTCTATCAAACTCAAAGTGTAAAGCAGTCTCACTCTTTTTGAAGAAATCATTTTCAGCATTCAACTTTTTATTTTGTTGAAAAAGATTTGCATTATCTCGAAGCAAAAAATTAATTTTCTGTTTTAACTCCTTGTTTCTAGCATAAGATTCTTTCAAACTATCATGCAATTTTATAATGAAAGTGTGACGCCCCGAAAAAAAATAGGGTTCTCATTTTATGTATATTTTGTTGGACGAGCGGAGTAGCACAGCTTTTCAACTTGGAAAAGAAAAGAAAAGTTTTGAAAAAAGGCCGGGGCCAAATCCGGCCAGTTTCTGGCCGGATACCTGGCCGGATTGCAGTTTTGAAAAAAATTGATTAGCCACTGCCTTGAATCCGGCCAAGAATCCGGCCGGAAATCCGGCCAGATTCCGGCCGGATTCTGAACGTGGCAGGCGCGGCAGCCACTTTTGACCAGCTTTTGTGCTTGATAAATATCTTGTTTTGGCTGTTTTTGCTCTTCATTTTTCACCCTCCTTGGCCGGCTGTCTTGGAGAGAAAACAAGAAAAGAAAAAAACTCCATTTCTTCCCTTTGATTTCCTTCTTTGAATCTTGTGATTTCACCGATGGTTTTGGACAATATTTCACACAAGGGTTCTCTATGGTGGTTTAAAGCTTTTGATGGATTGGTTTTTGAAGGGAAGCTCTAAGGTGTTATCTTTCTTGAACTTGAGGTGAGTTGCTAAGAAAGTTGCTATTTTGGTTTACTAATGGTATAATAGTGCTTTGTAGTGATTATATATGTTATATTGTGGATGATTTCATGGGTTTAAGTTAAGTTGGTCTAATTTCTGATTTATTGGGTATTTTTCTGAATTTATATGAAGGTCATGATTTGTGTTGGATTGATGGTTGGAAATGGTGTTAAATAGACCCTTGATGCATTAATTGTGATCGCTTGCGGAAAAATTCTGGTTTGTGCGGAAATTCCGGTTTCTAGGGTTTCATTTGGGGGATTTTCTAATGGTTGGCTTTAAACTTCTAATTGGCTTTGATTGAAGGATTTTGTGGCCTAATAGATATGTTTTATGGTTTGTGAATTGTATGTACAATTGTAGTTGACGGTTACGGATTTGGTGAATATTTGTAGGTTGGAAAATAAGGAAATGTAGGGGAAATGCTGTCCGAATTTTGAATGGGCTTGATTGCTTTGCGTTTGTGCTTTAGGGCTTGGACTTGAGTGAAGTAATGCTATATGATGGATAGTTTCGAAACCGTGGAGGTGAGTGACCTCAAACTATTTCTAAAATTATTTATGAACCGTTTCTTGCATTATTTACTTTTGAACTGTTTCCAAATTTACTTTTGAACCGCTTTCCCGCATTATTTACTTTTGAACTGTTTTCAAAGTTAATTTGGAACTGTTTTCTTACATATCATGCGTGCTTGCATATCAGTGTCTTGTTATTATTGATTTTGCTTTCAATGATTGTTAAAACGAGTTTTCTAGGCGAGTGTGTACTTTATCGCACTCGACCTAAATAAATATGAAATTTTCAATGATTAATGATTAAATGCTACTTGCGCATGAATGTAAGCCTTTTGGGCTGAACTGGCCATTGCCCCTTGTTACCGGTCGTCTCGAGCCAGAAGCGGACTCGGTCGGGCGACTAGGAACTTGGGTGAACGTTTCGGTATACTCAAGTATTACCTTGTAGGTTGGTGGAGCCTGGCCAAAAGCCAGGGACGGGGTGAATGAATGCACGAATGAAACCAAAAATGCAATGAAATGACAGGAGAACGAACGTATCCTTTTCATTAATGTTACTATCGCTTTTCATTGTAAATATTTCTTGAATTATTGATACTCCATATTTAATGTTTTGTAAACGTTGTAATTGTTTCTAGACTTATCGTTTGATTTACGACATCATTGAAATGAACCATTGTTAAACAGATTTGAGTACTGATTTTACTGGTTACTCGCTGAGCTTCTAACTCACCCCAAAAATATTTTATTCCCCTCCACAGGGCTCAAGGCGAAGGAAGGGCTTGTAGTGTTTATTCATGGATTATCTCATGTATGGACTGAATTTGGATTTCCTTTTGTGTAATCATTCATATTGGGATTGTATTGAACGTTTAGAATTGATTGGATATGTAATAGTCTAGTTTTGGACTTCCTCCTGTATGATAGTTGGTATCAAGGATTAGAGCGGCGCAGTGGAAGCGTGGACGCTTCGCTTTTGATATGTAAATGTTGGAACAATTGAGTTATATTTGAGATTGTATATTGTAATTTAATTGAGGACTGTAGTGAACGACTGAGTCCCGGCGAGAGCTGGGCAGGCGGCCCGCCGAACCCTCTGGTTCGCCTTAGGGGGAGGTGGGGTCGTGACAGAAAGATTCAAGATCATCATCAGTTTCATCATCACTTTCAAATTGAGAATTATAAGTTGTTACCTCATCATCTCCAATGGCCATGAAAGTCAATTGAGCAGATTCTTCTTCCTCTTCAATTTCACCATCGGAGTTGCATTCATTCCATGTGAACTGGAAGTTATTGAATCTGGGTTTTCTTTCACCTTTTCTCTTCTTCACTGGACACTCACTTGCATAGTGTCCAGGTTGGCCGCATTCAAAGCACTTGTCACCTTGCTTTTTGTTGGTTTCATATCTTCCTTTGTTTCTTGCATTGTTGAATTGATTAGAATCTGAATTGCTAGGTCCTCCTCTTCTAAATCTTTTTTTGTTGAGAATCCTCTTGAAACTTCTTGTGATGAGAGCAAGATCACTGTCATCAACTTCCACATCTTCTTCATCTAGGGAGGCAGAATCATCTTCATCTTGTGATGCCTTTAGAGCAATGCTCCTTCTTACTTTCGCATCCTCCTCCTCTTGCACTTTGGATTTAAATTTCAGCTCATAAGAGGTTAGAGAATTAATAAGAGATTCAATAGGCATAGTATTCAAATCTTTAGCCTCCTCAATAGCAGTCACTTTATTTTCCCAATCATTGGACAAGGCATTCAGGATTTTTCTATTTTTCTCACCTAGAGAATATTCTTTTTCCAGCACCTCTAAGTCCTTAATGAGGTCATTGAATCTACAGTACATCTCATCAATGTTTTCATGAGGTTCCATCTTGAACGATTCATACTTGGTAACCAGAATGGACTTCTTTTGTTCTCTAACATTCTCACTACCTTCATGAATTTCTCTCAGTTTATCCCAAATTTCCTTGGCTGACTTGCAGCCTTTGACTCTAATAGATTCATTTGAGTCTAAAGCACAATGTAACACATTCATGACTTTTGCATTTAAGGTGAGATAAGCTCTATCCATAGCAGTCAGTTCATTTCTTATTTTTGGTCTAGATCTATGAGTATTTTCATCTATAAGAGAGACATCATATGGACCTTCACTAATAATAAACCACAATTCAATATCAATAGATTGCAAAAAAATAATCATTCTTTCTTTCCAACTCACATAATTTGACCCATTAAACATAGGTGGTCTAATGACAGAATGTCCTTCAAAAAACATAGCATTGTTGGTTGTCATCTTTACTCCAAAGCCGATTGAGCTTAATCTCTAGGAGACCAAGCTCTGATACCAATTGTAAGGCCCGAAGACAACCAATGAGACAATTAACAAGAAAGCAAGACTGTTTGGGAGTAGAAGAGATAATCAATTTAAAGAACACAAACGTAACAATAAGTAAATAAAAAGGAAAGAATAGCAAACCAATTAACTACGCAGCTCCTCTTGAGCTTGTAGGTTAATTTAAACAAGCTACTTCAAGTTGATGAATTGCAATCACTCTTGTGTACAAAGGAAGGTTCACCTCCTCCTTGCCCCGAACTCCACTCGGTCAAGCCAGGACGTTTTACTATCCCTCAGGACAACCCTCACAGAGCTACACTCATGAAAGTATTCACTCACAAATGAAAAGCTTACAATGAACCTCACACCACTAAGACTACAAATATTCTTTGAAGAGTATTTTCTCACTAAAATCACTCTAGATCTTTTGTATCTTCAGTGTGCCAAAGTTGTTTGAAGTATCTGACCAACCACTATTTATATAAGATCAAGAAAGTGCCTCATTAGTGCTTCCAACGGATAGAAAGTAGCTGAAGAGTCAACTAGCCGTTGGAGTGTCGGACGTCCGATAGCCCTGTTTTATGCGTCCGACAGCAGGCAGTGAGTTTAAGAGATTTTCTTCAATTCTTTCGGACGTCCGATGCAAGCTTTTTGTGCGTCCGACAGCAAACAAAGAGATTTGAGAAATTATCTTGTTTCTATCGGACGTCCGGTAGAGACATATTCAGCGTCCGATAGATTCGTCGACTTCGAAGGATCCTATTGGACGTCCGAAACATTCGTCCGAAGTTGTGCAATGATTATCGGACGTCCGGTACTGTCTTCTTGAGCGTCCGACAGGTTCAGCATACTCTGTCTTTTTCAAATGTGCTTAATCTTTGAATCTGATTTGTTTCATTTCTGAAAAAGCCTTTGAGGAGATGTTAGCAACATCCATTTGTTTTGTAATCATCAAAAGTTAGGAACCAAGGTCAACATTGCCGTTTCCAAACATTTGGTCAAGGAACATCTCAAACATGGTTCATTCCAGTAGGAAATGTCCAAAATATGTTCAAGGTACATTCGATAGATGATTTACAATAAGAAGCTTTGGATAACAAGTCCCAAACCGTAGTTAGTTTCAAATCTGTCCAAAACGCTGTTTTTGTTCACAAAGTCAGTTTTGAATTTTGATCATAAATCACTCAATTCAACTCGGAATTGAGCGTGGTTGGTGGCGTTAGAAAATAGACTCATAAGGCTATATTTTCTCAGAAGAAACCATTTTCAAAATCTATCCATAAACAGCTCATTCGTGAGCATCAATTTGCAACTCGTGTGCTGCCTTCCAGGAAGCAACGAAACAGGACAGTGGATTTCAAACGAATGGTTTGGCTCACTCAAATGGAACTAGAACGTGCATTTTATACCGTTAGAAATCTGGGAATGTCTAGTTTCCAGTGCCACAAACGGAACTCGATTCCGACATCGGAGTAAAACGATATAGCCGAAACAAATACACTGCCTGGGTGAATACGGGATAAATTTTCAGATTGCTAAGCTGTCGTAAATCCAACATTTGGGTGACCAAATCAAGTTATTTTTCAATGAAACTTTTTACACAACCAATATAACATGTAAAAAACATAATCAAGCCATTAGAACCTCAAAATTTTGCACAAAAGTGGTCGGACAAGGCAGGGGTAAAATGGTCACTTTTGCTCCAAGCACCTCCTTTGATTTTTCTACCAACAATTTAACATTAATCCACTAATATAAGCACTAAACCACCATTAATTTCATCATCAATCATCAAATCAGTCTTTCCATCAAAGTGGGAGTTCATAGAACCCACTCACCAATTTTACAACAATTTAAAGCTACCCATGAGAATCCAAGAGCTCATGAGTGTAATCTAACTTCCATAAATCAAGAATTAAGAGGTTGATCGTCCATTACCTCTCTTGATGTGCAAGACAGAAATTTCGGCTCTCCTTAACTCTAGAAAACCCGTGGATTGCAGCTTCTTTTCTTAGCTAGATGAAATCTCCAAGTGTTAAACTAAGTGTGGGTGAAATTTGAAGTGAATTGGAGGAAGTTTGATGAAGATTTGATGAAGGAATTTGAAGAACTCTTGAGCTGTTTTTCTTCTTCTTGTTCGGCTGTTAGGAGAGAGAAGAGAGAGGGAAAAATCTGATGGAACTTGCTTCTTGAAGATAGCTTAATGGTTAAGTATTAGGTGCACAAAGTCAACCGCAAATAGTGCGCGTACGCGCGTTTCGTGCTCGATTCCTCTTAAATTTGTTACACTAGTGCACTAAACCTATAATGCACTTACATTCATATCATCATTATTCACTCTTAGTAGTCCCAAAGTAAACGTCTAAGGTCCTTCAATTAATCGCGCGCGTAAAAACGCGTATTTCCAATTTAAGCGCGATAACGCGAAATTTCTAAGAAATTCTTATAACGATAATATTACTAACTAATATTTGAGCACTTAAACATAAAATACCTAGTTTAGAACTAATGTACATGTCTCCAATTTTTTCCAAACTTATTGTATCCTCGATTCAATTATTTACGCCAATCGCGTATTCACTATTTTCACTTAACGAGTCTTCAAAAATTAAATTTTGAAACGAGTCACTTTAAAAATATAACTAAACAATAGATCCCTTTAATTAGGTCTAAAAAGGTTAGAAAATAATATTTGGGGCAATTGGCCAAATAAATAATTAAATAAGTTAGAATTTGGAGTTTAAAATAGGTAAATGTTTGTGAGTCTTTACATGAGTCGAGTATTAATTTCTCAATTAACCTTTCTTAATCTACTATTGATCATTCTTAATTCTCCAATATTAATATACTCCCGATTCAAGTATAGCCCTGAAAAACGTGTACTCGTTATTCCAATCTAAACGAATTTTTCGAAAAAATGAATTTTCCAACAAGACGCTTTAAAATATAAAAGAGGCGTTGTTCCATATAAATGGATTTTTTTTAAAATGATCGAAATAAATAATTCGGAGAAAATGAGTAAATAAATATTTAAGTAAACTTGTAATATTCGATAAATAAGAAAATTTTCGGGTCCTCACATCCTCCCCTCTTAAAAAGAATTTCGTCCTCGAAATTCACACCTAGGACAATATCATTCTCGTAATGGTTAAGTCTACCAGATCAATCACTAACTTATGTTTTCTAACCCATGTTGCACAATTTCTATTCATTCAGCTAGCAATCAAACCTTGATTTTCCTCAGTAGATATTTTAATTCCCAAATCATAGGGCAACATAATCGGCCTTATGTCTACCTCACATAGGTAACGTCTTCACTCTTAATGCTACTATTACCGCCACTAATTCCAAATCATGAGTTGGCTACTTTCTCTCGTGATTTATTAACTTTCTAGAGACATACACAATCGCCTCACCATGTATCATTAGTATATATTCTAATCCATCCTTTAAAGCATCTGGATAAATCACAAAACTACCTCCTCCGCTCGATAGGACTAACACAAGTGCATCGGTTAAACACCTTTCACTTTTAAAATTCTTCCTCACTTTTAAAATTCCAAATAACTTGCCAAGTCTTGCACTCTTAGAAAATTCCTTAATCAAACCAAAGGAAAGGTTCGACTACCACCAAGAACTCCAAATTTCGGTAGGATTTTCTAGTCGTTTCCTCTTAAACAACTTTCACTGTAGTTGAGTCAACAACAATTCCTTTCTTAGATATTGTATAATCTAGAAAGGCTATTTTCTTCCAATCGAACTCACATTTATCGGACTTAACGAAAGTTGGCGTTCTCTCAGGGTTGGTAAAACTATTTTCAGGTGTCTTTCGTGATCTTCTCAAACCTTAGAGTATACCGATATATCATCAACAAATGTCACCACCGATTCATCCAAATACGGTTTAACTCCGATGCATTAGGCCCATAAATGCTACTAGTGTATCAGTCAACTCGAAGGGTGTACCGACAATTTAAAGTGTCCATGTCTTAAATTGAAAGCGATGATAACCACATCAGTTTCTAGGATTCTCAACTGGTAATAGCTCTGCTTTAAATTCAACTTGAATAATATCACGGCTCCTTGCCATTGGTCAAAATTCCCGCTTATGTGAGGCTATGGAGTATTTGTGCTTCGTAGTCATATCGTTCAAGTCTCGATAATCTATATATATAGCCTCCAGCTTCCATTCCACATGTGATATCCGGTCCTTTAATCGTTAGACTTATTAAATCTATCAAATATTTCCTTTCACTAACCCAATTTCCATAATCTTAATATATCAATTTGGCAACCAAATATTGGATCCCAACTTCAACCCTAAGTTCTCCACTTTTTTTTTTCATTACCGATCCCTGGTCATCTCCAAGATCTCGGGGTTGCCTACGCTCTCAAGTACCGTTTCGATCACGTCTACTACCGTCCATGTCTTATTACCAATCTAAAGGTGTGGCAAAGTGTAAATATACATATAAGCCATGAAATCGATTAAAAGCAAGATAACTTTTCATATCTTATACAAGATCACAATAGTATATCAAGTTGGAATAGGTTTATCAAATCATTTTAAAAGGAAAAAGGGAAACAAGAAGATCGTAACAAAACGTGCCAAATTGTCAAGATACAAAACAACAAAAGACTTTTCCCCTTTTCACAAGATTAAA
Source organism: Coffea eugenioides (assembly GCF_003713205.1). Taxonomy (NCBI): domain Eukaryota; kingdom Viridiplantae; phylum Streptophyta; class Magnoliopsida; order Gentianales; family Rubiaceae; genus Coffea; species Coffea eugenioides. The sequence continues at coordinate 51,055,368 of NC_040045.1, forward strand.
TTTCCAAAAGTGCTAGTCTAGTCTAGGGTAAACTACAACCCCTATCCCTCGAGTGTAGTCAAAACATCCTCACTCGTAAAACTTCCACTACTAGAACCCCCCCTTCATAACCATTAGTACTATTTACTTCCATCTGGCACTTGATTGCTTTGTAGCGGACCTAACTGGCTGTTGAGTATTTCCTCTTTTTGTTAGGGTTACCAGGGCAATTCGAAAACTTATGCTCGGCACTACCGCACTTAAAACATTTTCCTTGCTTTCTCCAGCACCCGGCTTCAGTGTGGTTAATCTTGCCACAGTATCCACAAGTTACATGAGAAGTGACGGCCTGACTAGCTTGAGAATTTCCTTTGTGTTTCTTCTCCAGTTCTACGTTCTAGCGTAGCAACTCAGTTTTCTCTGCATATTCTTGTTTCCACCGTCCTTCCCAGTACTCAGCTAATTTTCTTTGAAATTCTACCTCATTTCGAAGAATGTTCATCTCTTTACGCATTTCTCCCAAATTTGTCATCTTACCGGTTGGTTCAAGTCAAATGCTAGCCTGCCAGGCAAATCAAAGAATCGAAATGAGTAGCCATTCATAGGGGAGGCTCGAGCCATATTACTCTTGCATTCTTTTGCTTATAGATTGCTCCGGATTATAAATCTGAACTATTCTCCGCTTAACACGGGCGAGCTCTTAAGTCTCCACAAGATTACTATCGTTACTTACAAACACAACCAGATACGGAGACCTTATTCCTTACTATAAAATTCCATGTCTTAGTTCATTCTCCAATACTTATCTACAAAGTTGTCCGAGAAACCTCTTGCTCTCACTAGTGCCTTATTGTGTCCTTTTAAATCAATCTTACTATTTCGAAATTAGGTTCTCCATGAAGCTTAGATAGGCGAACTTCAAGAATCATTCCATTTTCACACCTTACTTAATTCTTAGGTTGACTTATTGATCTAGAGCTTGGGTGCTCAACCAACCATGCTAGGACATCAATCGTATGGTCAATAGCGGTAACTACGTGATTGTTTTCCTTCATTTTTAGGGTTTCGGTTCAGTCCAACAATCGTTCCCTAATCATCCCCTTGAGCTTGGGGTTGCTTAATCCCTCGCCTTCAGTCCCTTTTCACTTTTTTTTTTGGCCTCTCATAAATTCAACATTCACAAACGCATAACATAAAATGAGTGTGCATAAACGAAGCTTGAAAAGCGACACTTTGATCATGCAAAAATGAAAATAAAAGAAAAGATACTGGAATAGTCGTAGATGCTTACAACCCAATCATAGGTTTGAAGTCATAAAGCAATAAAGTCAAGCATCTCATGAGTAACGTTTAATTGCTTCAAAAGGTAGGAAATATAGTGAAACAAAATACAAAATGCAATGGCCTTTAAGCGAGCACCACCCCATCTATCTTTGGCAAAACTATTAAAGTAGTCTAAATCACTAGCTTAGTGATTGGCGGAGCCAAAAATCTCTACTACCTCCGTAGGATCATTTTCATTTCCAGTACTAGGAGTTTTAATCCTATGTCCCATATCGAGTATCTTATCATTCTCTACTTGTTCAACCAAGGTAACACACCCAGCCATCGACTTATCCATCCGGTCTCTAATTTCATGTACTACCCTTGCAGGTCAGTTCTCAGCTTTTTGAAGCTGCTCACTAGGAGCCTTTGTCTCTTCCTCGCTCCTTAAGTATCTCAGTCTCCACTTCAAAAATTCTAATAGTCTGGGCATCGACAATTGCCATCGGTTCTCGATTATCCTCTTGAACTACCCTAGTTTCATCAGATAGCCACTTCCAATGATCAGCCACTATTAACACCCCATTATTTGGGCACGAGTAAGTCCTTTGAAAATCACATAAGGTCCTAGTTCGACGAGTTGGGTTGTACCTCCAACGAGCTCCTTTAGGCCCTTCACGGCCATGGTCACCGTAATGCATCCCCGAGACGGTTCAATGCAACCGTTACCTTCCGTAACTTACAATTAAAATTAAAAGTTTAAATGGGACTAAATATACTAAATAAACTGGATTTGATCATCTCATACTATCCCATATGTCCCTTACAAGATCCAAAACCCCAATCGTCCATTAATTCAAATCTAGGTTCAAATTTTCATTCCCACAAGCGGTCACTTAACTCTCCAACCAGTTTCACAGTCCGGCATCCTAAACTTCAAGCCTAGAATACATTACAGAGATCTGAAACCTAAGCTCTGATACCAACTGTGACGCCCCACTTCTCCTTAAGGCAAACCAGATGGTATCCGCGGGATGCCTGCCCAGCTCTCACCAGGACTCATAGCAATATCCGTTCAAACTTAGCATAATACTATTCAACAACGCTAGATAAGTAAGAGAGTGCAGAAAACTTCCAAACTTAACAATATATATAACGATTATCCAATCCTTACATCAAATTCCCAAAAGTTACATCAATACCCAAAATATACAACATCCAGGTACATCAAATATCCAAATCATATGTCGCGCCCCACTTTTGAAATGGTGTGAGTGGATTGTGTGGTGTGTGGTGTGCAATGTGAAAAGTAAAAGGCCATGGGACTTATAATGCGACGATTTGGCCAAGTGAAGTTCAAAAGGGTTTTTTGTATCAAAAATGGAGTCGCCACTTGGTATAGAGTTAGGGTGTACCAAGTCACCCAAAAATGATTTTTGTTTTTGAATAAAAAGTAAATAAACCCTTTTTGAGAACTTTTGGGTCTACGTAACCAAAAGAGGGATCGGGGGTCACATTTGACGAAGGGGAAGGCAAGGATAAAAATCCAAGGCACCCCTTCGACCTAGCCAAGGCTAGTTGCGTGACTTAAACCAATTTTCCCTAATTTTTTCTACCCAAGGTATGTATCGCTTATTGGATATGTCTATATGAATGCAAAAACCTAGACCTAGGGGGATTGGGGGAAATTTCTCTTCAAAGGTTGAGTGGTGCCAATCACATTAATTGTGAAGCCCAATAATGATCCTTTTGGAGAGGTCACACCTAAACCTAAATGACGTGAAAAATGAGTGGAATGCATGCCATGTGAAAGTGTGAGTTTGTGTGAAGTGAGAAAAATGATAAAAGTAATAAGATAAGAGTGAAGGTGTGCAAATGTAGATGAAAGTACTCGTGTGCGAGTGAAAGTGATAAAAAGGTGCATGTGTGCAAATGAGACAAAAGTGAAAGTGTAATGATAGAGTGGATTGAGAATGCATGAGCCTAGGGAATTCATGCATATTGGGTACGGGGAGACCTAAATCGTGACTTGATTTTCCCTTTGATTAGAAGGCGAAACTAGCGTGCTAAGGCTATCGAGTAGCCACACTCGCTCGTTTTCCTTATCGGAAGGGGACACTCAAGCAAAATGAACCCTATAGCTAGTATGAGATGCAAAACCTAAAATGAGGGGAAAAGGGGGTCGAGGATCATGCCAAATGATAAAACTAAGGAAAAATGCATGATATGTAGTGAACAGGCAAATGATGTGCTAACGAGGGGAAATCCCTAAGGGTCTAGCGTTGGACTAGCCCATTCTATGAATTCCGACTAGCGCTGGACTAGCGGAAACGTACATTCATCCATTCCACTCATTCATGGCTATGAAAGCAAGTAGACATGCCAAAACACTCGTAAACACATAGCACATAGCACTTAGCATGCTCGACTAGATGCAAGAGCCTAATAAAGCAATTAAACATGTAGCAACAAAAACAAGCAACCAAGGGGAAGGGGAAATGGACCAGGTGCTCTCCGAGTGCTATCTATTACAAGCCAAGAGGTGTACACATACCCCATAAAAGCATAAAAGGGAAAGGGTGAATGGACCAGATGCTCTCCGAGCACTATCTATTACAAGCCAAGAGGTGTACACATACCCCATAAAAACTTAAATAAAAGTAAAAAGCAAGTAAATGCATGCAAGGAGGTAAGGAAAGCGAAGTAGACAGGCATATTCACACAACACGTAGGAGCACGTAAGGTCAAATGTAGTGCAAATGAGGGATAGAGTGTACCTCCCTTGAATTGACGCCCCAATGAAGTGAAATTATTCAATTACCCTCCAAAATAATAAAAAGGTCAAGGCACCACTTTATTTAAGAAAAATTAAAAGAAATGGGCAAAACAAGGCTCACTTAGTCATAAAGTCCCTAAAGTCATAACTTAAGTGCAATTTAAGCTAAGCATGGTAGTTAATTGAAGCAAACAAGCAATGAAGTTGCACAAATTAAAATTATCAAGGACCAATTTGATGAAATTATTCAATTGATTGGGCCATAGCAGGAGAAGGGGAGACTTGGGGGGTGAGGATGCAATTTTCTGGAATTAGTACATGCATGCGTGCAAACGTACGAAAGCATTCTCTGCATCAAACAAACCAAGTGATTATCATGCCAATTCATTCAACAGCTTCCATGATTTCTCAACAAGATTCGGCAAGCAAGATCCATTCAAAGCTTTCAACCAACTTCAATTAACAAACATGGCTAAACACCTCTGAAAAATATAATTCATGGCAGCACTTCATGCTAATGACAACTAGAAACAGTGGCTGCGACAACAAAATAGAATCTGCTGCGTTTTCACTGTCCTCAGGTTTCTGCAAAGTTTTCGGTCAACAATCTTGCTGCAATGTTCCCTCTTGTTTGTGCATCCGCAAATCATGAGACATTTAGACGAAAACATGCAATTCTATCCTTAATTAGTTACACCAGATTCAGCTAACAAGATGACCAAAAAAAAAAACTAGCTTGTATGGGCTGTTATGGGAAGAAAAGAAAGCAGCAAATGATGAAGACGAAATGCAGCAAAAGAAAGGACGACACTTGCGGCTTCCTGTTGCAACCCTGCGGCTCCACTCATACACACAAAAAAAAATGCACTAAGCTCATAGGTTTATCAACCCCAAACCAGTAAATATCTCAAGCGTTTAGTTAGCATAACCTGAACAAAGTTTTTGATTTTTGCACGCAAGCAAACAAATGCCAAAGACCTCTTTACTTCTGCAATTGCTGCTGCTACTTCCGCAGCTTACAGCAACTCAGAAAAATAATAAAATGCAGATGCAAACATTCAGCAAAATTGTTCAGCCAAAGAAACCCAGCACTAGTCAAATATCCTCAAACATGGATCTACTCTCTTTTATACAAAATCATGCTGGACAGAAAGCCAAGGAAAGAAAACTTCGAGCTTTGGGCAATCGAAAAAGAAAATCCACGCTGCTGCAACAAGCCAACTTCAAGCTTGTTGCAGCAAGCTTTCATGCACAAAATCTGCAACCAGACGAGGACCCATGCAACCGTGTGACCAAGAGTTTACATCATTAGACATTTAGACACAAAACATCCTAGAAACAGGCGACAAGGTTCATCAAAACCCTTTACTAGCCTTGAGCATGGAATTCACAGAATCAGGGAAAAGAATGCGCATACAGAAAGCTAGGGAAATAAAAATTCTGCAAATTTGTTCGTGCAGATGAAACTTATCCGAACCTTATGCATTAATTTATTTCCATCAGAGTCATAAGTTCAGCATAGAGGCTAGGAGAGGGACTTGGGATGAACATTCATGATAGACCACATTCGAGTTTCTGTCTCTCAAAACCAGTCCAAGCTAAACAAATCCAAGCATAAAAACAAGCAAAGCCGCAAGCTTTCTGCAATTCCCTTTCGGCCAAGACGTAAAACAGGTAAGAATCCAATACCTGAATGGAGAAAAGGCTCAAGATGATTCGGCCAGAAACCTCAAAACGTCAGCGAAAGAGCGCGGGCGATGACACAAGCCCTTCTTCGTCTTCGCGACTGAAGACCCTTTTGGTTTCGCTCCTCTCCAGCAGCCAACAGCTCCCCTAACAATCTTCTTTTTCCATCCTCAAGCTCACAGCTTTTCACTCAGCCCCCTACCACTCTCAGTCTCTCTGGTTTTGCTCGTTCATCAGCCCTCTCCCCTGTCCTAAAATTTTCTCGCCGTCACTTTTTGTTTCTCCAAGAAACTCTCTCGGCTCTCTCTGATAATTTTAGCCGTCGACCTTTCTTCCATCCCCCCCCCCCTGCGGCTGTCTTGCCTTTTTCTATTTATATCAAATGATCCTCCCTTCAACCCTAAAACCTCCGTCCTTTCTTCCTGTATTTGCAGCCCAAGGGGCTCACCCGAATCTTCACTTTGCAAGTCGCGGCAACTTGCATGCCGCGAATCAATTTCTTTTTTTTTTTTTTTTTTTTTTAAAAAAAACTTAATAAATACAGAAATGATAAAATATAAATAATAATAACAAATTGACAAAAAACCAGGTAATAATAATAGTAATAATAATGAAAATAATTTAAAAACTAAACAACTAAAAACAACAAAAATGGCCATTTTTCCATCTTTTCACATTTTCTTTTTTCATTTTCATTCATTTTCTTTTCTCAAAAATAACTTAATAAAAATAACTAAAGTGCCCAAAGATTGAATTTAAAGAAATAAACATATTTTTGTGAACAAATTTTCCTTTTTCCTTTTTCTCTTTTTTTTCATTTTTTCAATCCAACTAAAGCCTATTTTTTCCTTTTTCTTTAATTTTCTTTTCTCCTTTTTTGTGATTTTTCATTTTCATTTCTCTTTCAAGAAAGCTTTGAATAAAAACAAAATGACTAAAACATATTTTTGATGTCTTCTTTTTCTTTTTTTTTCTAAAAACTCTACGCTAACTTTAAACTTAAAAGCTAAAACCAAAAATTAAAACTAAAAGTAAACAACGAATGCAAGCAATCTAAAATGAAAATCATGAAATAGATGCCACATAAAATTATTCAAAAATTTGGTGTCTACATCATACATTAGCTTCCCAAAAGTACAACCAATAAGAGATCTAGCCCAAAATACATTAGAAACCCTAAGCCAAAAATGCATCAAAAGGGTTCCTCCAAGTTCATTCCATGTCCCTTCCTGTTAAGGAAAATAAATCTACGGGATGAGCAAAACGCTCGTGAGGCCAAGAACACACATGCAAGCACATAGTCCAAGTAACAAACCCAAATAACAGGTCAATGGATAGGTACAAGTAATTGACAATTCTAATAAAATGCAAACAGAAACAATTCAAGGATATGGTAGCTCTCAAGAGTTAAGTTCCACTTGCTTTATCAGGGCCATTAGTATACCTTCCCGCGATGACACTCCGTCAACCGGGTTGGTATTTCCAATCCGTAGATCACCACTTACTTCCATCCGTCCACCGTACATACCCCCACCGGGCTCGAACGTCATTTATAAGGTGATATTTCAACGAGTATGCCAAGCAAGATCTCTCCAATAGATCAAACTTATCAGTTTTCTCATGGCTCGCCAAGGTTCTCGACCAAGCCCATGCCGGCTCAAGTCCATGGTCTGCCTATGAGTTTGGGCGTCCCCCAGTTAACATTTATAAGTCGAGGAGATTCACTCCAGCGACATATGCAGCCATAGCATACCATTACATTTCATTCAATACATTTCAGTCATTCATTTAAATCATTCATAATTCATTCGTTTCATTTTAATCATGGGTCATTCATTTCAAATAAGAACGAGTGCGGTAAAGTACACACTCGTCTTCATTTTCAAAATCTCCAAACAATTATAACAATTAAGCATGTATCAAGTATTCATACACTTGACACTCACCAAGTAACAAGAGCAAGTAGATTGAATTGAAGTTTAAGTGTCCACCGTGGGGTCCTCGTGTGCGCCTGAACAAATAATAATAGACTATCATTTTCAAACCCCTACTATTAAAGGAAATCGTACCATAGTACAATCTTAGAAAATCTCGTGAAACAAGCCTTATTTATCCTAAATCGAGGCTCTCAAGTGGGGTTTCAATGTACAAGAGAAATTTAGTTTTCATCTTGAAAATCAAGCATAAACGTTCAAGTACTATCGAAAGAACAAGAAATGCTTAAAAAACTTCATTTCCTTGAAATTCGGAAAATTTCAGTTTGGATACGATATTTTGAAAAATCGTATTTCACATTCCACATGTCAAAAATTGGAAAACTTGGTACCGTTGGAAACCTCTTCCAAAGTACTAAAAGTTCCTAGAATACACTTTTCTAAGATTTGATACGTTCCTCGATCAACTTGTTTCGATACACGTAGCACGTTTGCCCAAGGATCTAGCGAGGATGTCCAACGCTTGGAATTACGGGATCTAGAACCAAACGGACGACACGATTGGATTCAAGATGGTAGTACGACGACTCCAATGAAGGTGACTACTCCACGGGATAGGTCGGTAGAACAATCTAGGACGAGACGTAAGATTGCTCAAAACCCTTGCCAAAACAAGTAAAAGGCTCGAACACTCTTCTTAGAAGAAGGAACTAAAATAAGATAATTTTATTGATAAAAGCTGTGACCCTTAAACCTTACAAAGCAAGCCTATTTATAGGCTAAAGTGACCAAAACCCTAAAGGGGCTAGGAAAAGGAAAAAGTCGGCCCATGCTCTTGGAACAAGATGGGCCGGCCCATGCTCTTACTTAATCATTAACTGATTGCTAACTAATTGATGGGGCCTAAGGCCTTATTCTCTTGGTGGCTCGCTTGACTCATCCTGGGCTTGGATCATGGTGTAAATGACTCGATTGTCTCTTTCCAAGCCCTCAATATCTTTGTGAACTCCATGTTGGTCTTGGACAACTCTAACCAGAACTTGGAGTGATTCTTTGAAGAATTTGGCTCGTGCACGCGTGACTGGGCCCAATGGGACTCGGACTGGGTCATTGCGTGGGCCGAGGCTCGTGCACACATCTGTCCCCTCCTCTTGAGAAGGATTTGCCCTCAAATCTGGATCCTCCTCGTCAAGAAATGGGCTTAGGTCCGCGACGTTGAAGGTTGCACTAACATTGTACTCCCCAGGTAGCTCCAATTTGTATGCATTGTCATTGACTCGTTGGAGCACTCGAAATGGTCCATCACCTCTTGGGGATAATTTGCTTTGACGTTGCTTGGGGAATCGCTCTTTCCTCAAGTGTAGCCAAACCCAATCTCCAGGCTCAAAAATCATCTTGCGACGGTGCTTGTTGACTTGCTGGATGTATTGCTGCGTACATTTCTCAATGTTTTCTCACACGGCTTCATGTAACCTGCGCACAAAATCAGCTTTCTTTTTCCCATCTAAGCTTGTGTGCTCAGAGGAAGGTAAGGGCACCAAATCAAAGGGAGTCAGGGGGTTGAAGCCATAAACAATCTCAAAGGGAGAATATTGTGTTGCACTATGCACAGTTCGATTGTAGGTAAATTCCACATGAGGTAAGCACTCCTCCCAAGACTTAAGATTCTTTTTAATCAAGGCCCGAAGTAAAGTGCCAAGTGTTCGATTGACAACTTCAGTTTGTCCATCACTTTGTGGATGACTAGTGGTGGAGAATAATAACCTAGTGCCCAGTTTGGACCACAAAGTCTTCCAAAAGTAACTCAGGAACTTCACATCTCTGTCACTAACAATAGTCCTAGGCATGCCATGCAGACGGACAATCTCTTTGAAGAATAAATTAGCAATATGAGATGTATCGTCAGTTTTGTGACAAGGAATAAAATGAGCCATTTTAGAAAATCTATCAACCACCACAAATATGGAATCATTACCCCTTGGTGATCTAGGCAATCCTAGTACAAAGTCCATAGACAAGTCAACCCAAGGATGGTGAGGGATAGGTAATGGGGTATACAAGCCATATGGGTTTGTCTTAGACTTTGCCTTGTGACAAGTAGCACACCTACCAACCATGCGTTCAACATCTCTACGCATATGGGGCCAGTAAAAGTGCTCTTGTAACATGGCCAGAGTCTTGGCAATGCCAAAGTGGCCCATGAGACCACCGCTATGTGCCTCCCGAATCAAAAGATCACGAATGGAAGAATTAGGCACACACAGTTTATCTACATGGAATAGAAATCCATCATGCAAAAAGTACTTTCCATGCGGGTTCTTAACACAAGCAGCATAGATATCACCAAAGTCATGATCATTTGTGTAGAGTTCCTTAACCATTTCGAACCCTAGTAACTTGGCATCAAGAAAGGCAAGCAAGGAATGTCTACGTGATAAGGCATCAGCTACCACATTCGTTTTGCCAGTCTTATACTTAATGGCATAAGAAAAGGTGTCAATGAATCTTACCCATTTGGCATGTCTCTTACTCAACTTGGGTTGCCCTTTGAGGTACTTCAATGACTCGTGATCCGTGTGTATCACGAACTCCCGAGGGCGAAGATAGTGTTGCCAGGTCTCCAAGGCCCTCACTAATGCGTACAACTCCTTGTCGTACGTGGGGTAGTTTAATGCAGCTCCTCCCAACTTCTCGCTAAAGAAGGCACAAGGCCTCTTGTCTTGCATGAGGACTGCTCCAATACCTACACCAGAAGCATCACATTCAATTTCAAAAGTCTTGTTAAAATTTGGTAATGCTAACACAGGTGCATGGGTGAGTGTGTCCTTGAGGGCGAGAAATGCTTGTTCTTGTGATTCTCCCCAGTGGAACTTGTCATTCTTCTTTGTCACGGCGGTCAACGGGGCGGCAATGGTGCTAAAATCTTTGACAAATCGCCGGTAAAAGCCCGCCAATCCAAGAAAGCTGCGCACGTCAGGGACGGATGTGGGAGTTGGCCATTGCTCGATGGCCTCAATCTTGGATTTGTCCACCTTGATGCCCTGCAAACTTACCACATAGCCTAAAAACACAAGCTCGTTAGTACAAAAGGTGCACTTCTTGAGGTTAGCGTATAGACGCGCCTGTCGAAGTGTCTCAAGAACTAATCTCACATGCTCTAAGTGCTCATGCTCACTACGACTATAGATCAGGATGTCATCAAAGTAAACAATGACAAACTTGCCAATAAAATGTCTCAAAACATGGTTCATTAGTCGCATAAAGGTGCTAGGGGCATTAGTCAAGCCAAAAGGCATGACTAACCACTCATAGAGACCATGTTTGGTTTTGAAGGCTGTTTTCCACTCATCGCTTTCTTTCATCCTAATTTGATGATATCCACTCCTTAAGTCAATTTTGGTGAAAATAATAGCACCATCGAATTCATCAAGCATATCATCAAGTCGAGGAATGGGATGACGATATTTGACAGTGATAGCGTTTACAGCCCGACAATCAGTGCACATGTGCCAAGTACCGTCCTTTTTGGGGACAAGTATCACAGGCACAGCACAAGGACTTAGACTCTCTTTCACCCAACCCTAACCTAAGAGGCCATCAACTTGCCTTTGAAGCTCCTTAGTCTCCTCAAGGCCCATGCGGTAAGCAGGTTTGTTGGGTAGTGGTGCTCCAGGAATGAGGTCGATTTGGTGTTCAATCCCTCGAATGGGTGGTAAGCCATCAGGGACCTTGTCAGGGAAAACATCCTCAAATTCCTGCAAGAGAGCTACCATACTCGCAGGCAATGCCTTATCGAGCTTAGCAACATCTAAGAGCACGTGTTTACAAATCATGAGAAGTACAGGCTGGTCAGAATTCATAACTTTTCTAACATCCTTAGCCTTAATAATCATGTTTTGCTTCCTAGTGGTATGTGTCGTGGGTGATTTGTCATGTGTAACCTTAGGTGTGCTTACTTGACCCTTGGTCGATGGCTCACTTGCAGAAGTGGAGCCGTTGCCAGGGTTGACCGCCTTTTGTTTCCTCCTTTGACGGTCTTGCTCACACTCTCTTTGCAACTTAAGTTAGTCCTCATACACTTGTGCAGGTGTAAGTGGGGTGAGGACCTTGAGCTTGCCATCATGCAAGAGTGTGTACTTGCTTGCCCTTCCGTCGAATGTGACGTGTTTGTCAAATTGCCAGAGTCTCCCCAGGATGACATGGGTTGCGTGCATAGGCACGACGTCACAAACAATTTCATCAGTGTAAGTTCCAATGGAAAAGGGAACGCGTACCTGCTTGAAGACACGTACCTCTCCATCCTCACTCAGCCATTAGAGGCGATAAGGGTGTGGATGTTTAGTAGTGGGGAGCCCTAAGCTCTCAACCATGAGTAGGCTTGCCACATTCGTGCAACTCCTACCGTCGATGATGAGGCTGCACACCTTGTCTCCTACCTTACAGCGGGTGTAAAACAGGTTCTCGCGTTGCAGTTGCTCGTCCTCCTTAACTCGGGCGATTAGCACTCGTCGTGCCACCAAGCACCCTACTTCTCCTTGTGTAGGCGAGCAATCCTCCTCAGCTGACTCTTCTTCCAGGCAGTCGTCTTTGACCAATTCGGGCATCTCCTCACAATCGTCATCATCAGACACGATCTCGCCATTGTGAGTGATGAGCATGACCCGTTGGTTTGGACACTGAGACTGAATATGTCCTAACCCTTGGCACTTGAAGCACTTGATGTCCCTACTCCTAGTCTTAGGAGTCTCATGCGGTGCCTTCGAAGTGGACCTGGATGCATCGGAAACCTTGTTAGGGGTAGAATAGGAATTGCGGTTAGAGGCGTTTCCTTGGATTCGGTTAGAAGAGGTTGGTGTCGCCGCACTTCCAACTTCGGGGGTCGCTCTTCGTGGTTGGTTGCCCCTCCATGAAGTGGTGTTAGAAGATTGGAAAGTACGTGCTCCTCGTCTTAATTTCTTCCCCCGCTCGGCCTTAATAGCTAGTTCTAGAAGGTCGTGCATGTCCAAGTAATGTTGGAGCTCCAAGGCTTCTTGAAGGTCAGGATTGAGACCTCTAAGAAACCTAGCCATCGTGGCTTCATTGTCCTCTTGAATGTTGGCCCTCATCATGGCCATCTCGATCTCTTTGTAGTAGTCCTCCACACTCATGTTGCCTTGAGTGAGGGTTTGAAACTTAGAGTGGAGATCGCGATTGTAGTAGCTAGGAACAAATCGCTTGCGCAGCAGTGCCTTGAGTTCTCGCCAAGTCCGGACACGTGGTTCTCCCATCCTCCTCCTATTGGTCCTCACTTGGTCCTACCAGACTAGTGCGTAGTCGGTGAACTCCACGATGGCAACTTTAACCTTTTGTTCCTCGCTGTAGTCGTAGCAGTCGAAGACCATCTCGATACGGCCCTCCCACTCCAAGTAAGCTTCAGGGTCACTTTTGCCTTTGAATGCGGGGACTTGAATCTTAAGCCCCTTGAGTTTGTTTTTAGGCGTGTCCCGTCGTGGCTTCTCGGGTTGCTCGTCGTCTTCACTGGTGGAGTAGTCCTCACTGGGTGCTCCTTTGAGGCCACGGCTACTCCGGTTGCGTGATCCAGAATGAGAGCCTGGGGTGAGACTCTTGGCGAGTTCATCAAACCGGGTGTGCAGCTCCTCCATTTGTTGCTCACTAATGCGTTTGAGCTCATGCCTCATGGCGGTGAACAACAGGGAATAGTCTTTGGAAGGTGGTTGTTGATCTTGCTCCATGTCTCTCTTTATGCCCTGCAAAAGGTTAGTACCAAAAGAAAATTGCAAGTATGTCCTTACTTCACTCCCTTAGTGTATCACTCACACTCGTGTATGTCACTCAAAAGCTCTCTAATGGACTTACCAAACACCTTTACCTGTTGGGTTAGGTAGTTTGAGAAATGCTGCTCAAGCCCAAATAATTGTCACCAACTTCTTCCTCAAGAGTAATCACGGAGATGTAGGAGAAAGTGTAGGGAAGTGTTCCTAAAAACTAGGAGAAAATATAGGAGAAAGTGTAGGAGAGTGTTCCTAAAATCTAGGAAGAGAATATAGGAGAGTTTCCTAAAGTGGATGAGAGAATATAGGAAAGGTCCTAAAAATGTATGAGAGAATTTAGGAAAGTTTCCTAAAAATAGATGGGAGACTTTAGGAAAGTTTCCAAAAGAAATGGATGAGAGAGTTTAGGAAAGTTTCCTAAAAAATGGATGAGAGAATTTAGGAAAGTTTCCAAAAAAAATGGATGAGAGAGTTTGGGAAAGTTTCCTAAAAAGGTAGGAGAGAGAGTGTCCAAGTGAGTACAAAGAGTTATCCAAGTGCTTTACTTAGTTTCCTAATTGATTTTGGAAACAAGTTAGTTTTTGGAAACCCTTTGAAAATCCTTTTCCTCTTGAACAACTTTTGGTAACCTTCTTGAAACAACTTTTGGTAATCTTCTTGAAACAACTTTTGGTAACCTTCTTGAAACAACCTTTGGTAATCTTCTTGAAACAACTTTTGGTAACTTCCAAATTCTACTCCAAGAAAGATTGCACAAATCAGATTTGGTTCCCTATTCAAAACAATTCGGTTGCCACTTTCTTTCCTTTCCTTTTTTTTTTCTTGCCAACCGATTCCTCTTTTCTTTCTTTTTCTTTTCGTTTTTGTTTTCTGTTTTTTTTTTCTTGACTACAACTATCAACCACGACACAAAACAAGGAAGTCCACAAATAATAACTACCAAAAACTCCAAGATCTTTCAAGAACTTTCAAGGAAGTTGTCAGGAACTTCAGAAATTTCAAGATTGTGGTCAAGAATTCAAGAAGCTCAAGATTATTGTAAGTTCTCTTCAAGATTCACAAAATTCCAACAAGTTTTGCCAAAATCCAGATTTGAAAACCAAGTAAACAAGTTGGATAACACAACAACAAGGCTGGACAGATTTGTATTCGGATGAACAGTATCGGTTAGTGACTTTTTTTTTGTTTAACAAGGCAGCGGAAAGTACTAAGAATTCTACGACACAACTACGAAAAATATGGATATAACGAAAGATACCTCTACCAAAGCTCTGAAGCCAACTGATACGTTCCTCGATCAACTTGTTTCGAGACACGTAGCACGTTTGCCCAAGGATCTAGCGAGGTTGTCCAACGCTTGGAATTGCGGGATCTAGAACCAAACGGACGACATGATTGGATTCAAGACGGTAGTACGACGACTCCAATGAAGGTGACTACTCCACGGGATAGGTCGGTAGAACAATCTAGGACGAGACGCAAGATTGCTCAAAACCCTTGCCAAAGCAAGTAAAAGGCTCGAACACTCTTCTTAGAAGAAGGAACGAAAATAAGACAATTTTATTGATAAAAGTTCTGACCCTTAAACCTTACAAAGCAAGCCTATTTATAGGCTAAAGTGACTAAAACCCTAAAGGGGCTAGGAAAAGGAAAAGTCGGCCCATGCTCTTGGAACAAGATGGGCCGGCCATGCTCTTACTTAATCATTAACTGATTGCTAACTAATTGATGGGGCCTAAGGCCTTATTCTCTTGGTGGTTCGCTTGACTCTTCGTGGGCTTGGATCATGGTGTAAATGACTCGATTGTCTCTCTCCAAGCCCTCAATATCTTTGTGAACTCCATATTGGTCTTGGACAACTCTAACCAGAACTTGGAGTGATTCTTTGAAGAGCTTGGCCCGTGCACGCGTGACTGGGCCCAATGGGACTCGGACTGGGTCATTGCGTGGGCCGAGGCTCGTACACACATCAAGATTTCAAATGGAAAACGTTCAAAAATGAGCTCAAAGTCACTGTTTTGGTTCGTAAGGCAGATTTAAGTTGGTTTTTGACCAACTTCGAAAATTCGGCAAAATTCACTTGATTGGAACTAACCTTTGGAATTTGGAACTCAATTAGAGTTGCAAACAAGGTTTAAAATAAAACAAGCGGAATGAGAATTGAAGTTTTGAGCACCAAGATATGGCAGCTCAAAGTTACCCAAATTTCCTTGTTAAACAAGGGTTTTCCAACACCAAGTCATGAACTTTGGAAATTTATTTGAACCATGAAACGGCCTTGGAATAACACCAAAATTAGCAGTATAATAATACCATATAAGGGTTGTTCCTCTACCAGATTTCATGGAGAAATAAGCACAGAAAGTGGGTTAACAAAACCATTGAAATTCCAAGAAATTCTAAGGCTAAGCTGCCTTTGAACTTCCGTTTTGCCGTTTCCAAACATTTGGTCAAGGAACATCTCAAACATGGTTCATTCCAGTAGGAAATGTCCAAAATAGGTTCAAGGTACATTCGATAGATGATTTACAATAAGAAGCTTTGGATAACAAGTCCCAAACCGTAGTTAGTTTCAAATCTGTCCAAAACGCTGTTTTTGTTCACAAAGTCAGTTTTAAATTTCGATCATAAATCACTCAATTCAACTCAGAATTGAGCTTGGTTGGTGACGTTAGAAAATAGACTCCTAAGGCTATATTTTATCAGAAGAAACCATTTCCAAAATCTGTCCATAAACAGCTCATTCGTGAGCATCAATTTGCAACTCATGTGCTGCCTTCCAGGAAGCAACGAAACAAGACAGTGGATTTCAAACGAATGGTTTGGCTTACTCAAATGGAACCAGAACGTGCATTTTATACCGTTAGAAAGCTGGGAATGTCTAGTTTCCAGTGCCACAAATGGCACTCAATTCCAACATCGGAGTAAAAAAGATATAGCCGAAACAAATACACTGCCTGGGTGAATACGGGATAAATTTCCAGATTCCTAAGCTGTCGTAAATCCAACATTTGGGTGACCAAATCAAGTTATTTTTCAATGAAACTTTTTAGACAACCAATATAACATGTAAACAACATAATCAAGCCATTAGAACCTCAAAATTTTGCACAAAAGTGGTCGGACAAGGCAGGGGTAAAATGGTCACTTTTGCTCCAAGCACCTCTTTTGATTTTCTACCAACAATTCAACCTTAATCCACTAATATAAGCACTAAACCACCATTAATTTCATCATCAATCATCAAATCAGTCTTTCCATCGAAGTGGGAGTTCATAGAGCCCACTCACCAATTTTACAACAATTTAAAGCTACCCATGAGAATCCAAGAGCTCATGAGTGTAATCTAACTTCCATAAATCAAGAATTAAGAGGTTGATCGTCCATTACCTCTCTTGATGTGCAAGACAGAAATTTCGGCTCTCCTTAGCTCTAGAAAACCTGTGGATTGCAGCTCCTTTTCTTAGCTAGATGAAATCTCCAAGTGTTAAACTAAGTGTGGGTGAAATTTGAAGTGAATTGGAGGAAGTTTGATGAAGATTTGGTGAAGGAATTTGAAGAACTCTTGAGCTATTTTTCTTCTTCTTGTTTGGCTGTTAGGAGAGAGAAGAGAGAGGGAAAAATCTGATGGAACTTGCTTCTTGAAGATAGCTTAATGGTTAAGTATTAGGTGCACGAAGTCAACCGTAAATAGTGCGCGTACGCGCGTTTCGTGCTAGATTCCTCTTAAATTTGTTACACTAGTGCACTAAACCTATAATGCACCTACATTCATATCATCATTATTCACTCTTAGTAGTCCCAAAGTAAACGTCTAAGGTCCTTCAATTAATCGCGAGCGTAAAAACGCGTATTTCCAATTTAAGCGCGATAACGCGAAATTTCTAAGAAATTCTTATAACGATAATATTACTAACTAATATTTGAGCACTTAAACATAAAATACCTAGTTTAGGACTAATGTACATGTCTCCAATTTTTTCCAAACTTATTGTATCCTCGATTCAATTATTTACTCCAATCGCGTATCACTATTTTCACTTAACGAGTCTTCAAAAATTAAATTTTGAAACGAGTCACTTTAAAAATATAACTAAGCCATAGATCCCTTTAATTAGGTCTAAAAAGGTTAGAAAATAATATTTTGGGCAATTGGCCAAATAAATAATTAAATAAGCTAGAATTTGGAGTTTAAAATAGGTAAATTTTTGTGAGTCTTTACATGAGTCGAGTATTAATTCCTCAATTAACCTTTCTTAATCTACTATTGATCATTCTTAATTCTCCAATATTAATATACTCCCGATTCAAGTATAGCCCCGAAAAACGTGTACTCGTTATTCCAATCTAAACAAATTTTTCAAAAAAATGAATTTTCCAACAAGACGCTTTAAAATATAAAAGAGGCGTTGTTCCATATAAATGGATTTTTTTTAAAATGATCGAAATAAATAATTTGGAGAAAATGAGTAAATAAATATTTAAGTAAACTTGTAATATTCGATAAATAAGAAAATTTTCGGGTCCTCACAGAAACCCTAGAAGATCCTAGCAACTTTTTCATCTTTGTTTTTGAGATCTCGTTATGTGTAGGTTTCTACAGATTAGGGGAAGTAATGTTTAGTACAATTAGCTAGTATTCAGTGTTTCATTTTCCTTTATTCATTTAAATTTTCTTCTTAACAAGGATCAAGGCTTCATCACATCCTAAAATCATCATAATAGATTTCTTGAATATCATAGAGCAAAAATTAAGAAAAAAAAGTAACAAATTAAGGTGAAAATCTCTATATAATACAACATGAAATTTCAAGCCAAGTCAAGCTTTGATTGTATGTGCTTAAACTCGATACTTTGACAAGCCAAGCTAAACTTTTCGTGAACATACATATGAAATTTCAATCCAAACTCTATCTATTTCTTTCAAAAAATTATCAAACACAAATCAAGTTCAAATATTCATTTTAATCTTCAAACCAATCCTGAACATATCTCTATCTGACTCATTGATGCTAGAATTTCAAGAAGAACAACTTGGCAATAAGGAAAAGCAAAGAACAAGAACAGGTTATTTGGTTCAAAATTATTGGTAGAGACCTCTAGATGAAGGAATAGTAATGATCAACATTGATGCATTTGTATATACAACATTGGCCACTAAAGAATGAAGCAGCACGGAGAGGGATAGGCAGCAAAGGGAAGAGACTAGCTATAAGTAAATTAGGGACAAGTTATGGAAAAAACTTTTGAACCTACCATTGAAGCATAGGGTCAAATATTTCTTATGGAGATGCCTTCAGTATAACATACATGTGAACAACCTCATAAATAGAAGAACTATTAAAAGAGAGGTAGTGTGTGTTTGCTATGGTAAACAAAAAAATCAGTAGAGCACATGCTATTTTTTTGTCCACATGCAGAGATGATCTGAAGTTAGCTCCAATACAATGGGATGGCTTAAGGGACTACAAGTGTAACTTCATCAGATGGCTAGAAGGGTTGCAAGAATCTAATGCCAGAGACAAGGGACAGGAACACATATCACTTACGGCTAATATTTTTTGGCAAATTTGGAAAGCCAAGAACTCAAAACCTTCACTGATAAGTGTACATATAGCAGAATTAGTGTATGGAGGACTCAATATGAATGGATAGAATTCATGAAAGTCCAAGTAGATACTGGAAGAAAGCATACTACTAAAACATCTCAAAATCTAGAGAGCAAGAAATGGATGCCTCTCATGCAAGGTGCGGCTATGATCAACATAGATGCAGCAGTCTCCCTTCACAAGCTAAGTATTGAACTAGCTAAAATAGCAAGACATTGGACTAGAAAAATAATCAAGGCATGGGGATGGCAACAGAATAGAAGGAGTGATACTGAAGCCATCTAAAGAGTGCTAATTATGGACAAGGAGTCAAATTAGAAAAGAATTAAGATACAATATGACCATAAAACTGCTATTGCAAAGATTCAAACTAGAAAGATGGAGGGCTCTTCAATTGCAACTGTGACAGCCCCACCTCACCCTAAGGCGAACCAAAGGGTTCAGCGGACCGCCTGCCCAGATCTCGCTAGGACTACGGAGTCGAATCACACAAATCCGATATTACGCGAGAGGACCCAAAAGAAATGAGCGATTGAAGACCGCCAAGCTTAAACATGGGGAAAACGCTTTCATATATACATGTCACTAGGTTTACAATTCAAATGGAACCAGTGAAACGAAATACATTTAGGGTTTGCTCAGTCTCGAGGAGCTATACAAAAGAACAAAAGATTTTCTAACTAGCTCAACTCGCTTCTCAAAATCATGATTTCCAAAAGACGTTCCTGTAAGGAAAACAAAAGATAACGAGGAGGGGGTGAGCTTACGCCCAATGAGGTACCAAACATGTAGCAGAAAAATCAGGTATTTCACGTTATACAAACCAGATACACATGCTCGCTATAAAGTAAGACAGGTAAACACAAGAACTCAAATAGGAAGGATACAGGTGGCTCTCAGGAGCCAGCTTTCCAGCGCAGTACTTGATCCAAGCCGGTTGACTCTCCGTCAACGTATATAGAACCAACACGTCCGTAGACCCCACTTTACACCAAATTCCGTCCACCAAACACCCCTTTACCGGGCCCACTCACCTCAACAGAAACAGAAATGGTAATACTCGAGTATACCGGAATCAAGAGTCTCAATACCCAAAGATCCCAAAACAGACTACCGTGGTTCGTTATCTAATCGTCCAGGCCCTTGCCGGCCCGACTCGAATAACTTAGCCACAGGATTTGAGCTCATAAGTCACAAAAAGGTCGTTGGTTACAAGTTTCCAAATGACGTCCGAACAGATACAGATACAGATTCAGATTGACACCAAAATTGGCATATGAACAGACAAGAGAACGAGTGTGATAAAGTACACTCTCGTCTCAATCAAATTAAACAGATTGCAGAGCAGAAATCAAGTTAAACAGCAATGGAGGGGAGTGGTACACTCACCGGTTCAAGTACAGATACCTCAAAAGTTTTCACTTCGGATTGGCTTTAATCGCCAAGAAACCCTAAAATAATCAAAGTAAACCAATTGAAGGTTTCACATCCAGAATCGAGTAAACAAAATACACATGTGAGGCTCGACTACTAGTCGTATGCCTCGCCAAATAATTACTAATGCAAGGGTACAAAACATGATTTTTGGGAATAAAAAGGTAACATGAAGACCTAGGTTCAACAACCCAAAAGCCCTTCATTTCTATCACAAGCCAATTCAAACTTAAAAGAACCAATTGGCCTAGAAAAATTGGACAGCACTTCCCCTAAATTTCTGACTTTTCCAGCCATCACGGCTTCATTATTTTCCTCAATCAACTCCCAAAGTCATACTCAATATACATTCATCACCACAGCCGTTCAATAGGCTCAAGGTTATCCAAGTACAAAAGTTAGCTAGGAAAATAACCGGAAATAAAAGTCAAGCCCTAGAATATTCCAATAAGCACAAGAAGACTCGATTACAAGTCATAAACCGATTCCAACACGATCACAATAGGGTTCCATAAGCATATATAAGCATTAGAGGAAACCAGAAATTTCGGAAATGTAACTAGCTTTGGCCCTGAAAAAACAGTTTTTGTCCTCATTTTGCGGTAATGGCACAAATTTCACTACGCTTATCGGATGAGGGTGCAAGACCCACCATCTCGAAGCTAAAATACAGGGCTACAACATCACAGAAGGTCACTCAACCCAGTTTTGAGTGCAACTAGGTCAAAAATGCAAGATACTACATCAACAACGTAAAACAGATTCACCAAAACGCATTCTAGCGGAAACATCATAACTCAGGCTCTACAAGTCCAAATCCATAAATTCCAAAACCAGATGAACGCTAAGAAACAGGAATAAATTTCATCAGAAGGCCTCAACAACTAATTCGGAAGCAATTCCAGGCAAAACAACCAATTACAGGCGCAGTTCTCAATTTCGGGTAAAACCAGAACAGCAATAGTAATTTCGAGTTATCTCATTCTACACTACTCCGATTGACCTGAAATTTTGTAGGCACCTCTAAAATGTCATTCCCTACAACTTTCATGTTTTGAGCTAAGGCCAATTTGGCCTCTATATAGGACCTAAAAATTCGGACAGAATGCTCCCCTAAGAACCCTAGGTTTTTCAATTTTCTTCCAAAACAGAAATTGGTTGCAATTAATCACTTTTCCCACCTCCTTAAGTCATTATAGACCATTTCCAATCATCATAGATAGCCACACAATCATGCTTATATTAAAACAGAAAAATCCCCAAAAATAATAAAACTTCATCATTTCAACCACAAATCAAAAATTAATCCATAAACTTGCATCTTATACTACCACTAAGCATGATTTAAGCATCAATTAAAGGAGGAGGGTGGTTCTTCACAACTTACCTTAAGAACAAGAGAGAGAGAGCTATTGACCACCTTAACTTTCCAAACAACTCCACAAATCCACTCACTAACTCTAATTGAAGAGGTTTTATGGAGTAATTTCAAGGTTGGATGGTTAGTTTTGATGATTTGGAACAAGATTGAAGTGTTTTCTTCCTTGTGCTTGGAGTAAGAGAGAGAGAAAGAGAGCAAGAGAGGGCCGGCTTCATGGAGGATTTTTTTGAGGATTTTTGGGTCATTTTTGGTTATTTAAGTCAATGGTAAGAAAGGTCTTAAGGTAAGCCCAATCAAATGGTGACACTTGTCACCTTTTATTAACTCTCTACCTAACTTGTCTCTCTCATATCAATCCAAATTGCACCCTCCACTTATCTCTTAACACCCGATAAATTCATTCCAGTATTCAAAACTTAATCTAGTTGGCCGAATTTTTTCGAACTTTTCGCACTAGTGGGTCCCACGTCCGGTATACGCTCTTAATTCCTCAAAAACTAACCGATACTAGAAAAATCATTTAAAAGCTATATTTACTCATAAAATTTATTTGCACAATTTTTCGAATAAAGGAAAAGGTGGAAAACGTATAATTAAAAGAAATTAAAACCTAGAAATTAAGAAAATTACGGGTCCTCACAGCAACTGTCCTTGAGGATATCCAAGCTCTAAAAGAGATGTTTGATCATTGTTCTTTCTCTTTTATGTATAGATCAGGGAACAAGTGTGCACATGATATGGCATAATTAGCTATTAAACTAGTTAGAAATATAGTATGGGAATAGTTTTTCCCCATATGGCTCAAAATGAGGGCACGTGATGATGTTGAGATAGTTGCCTCTACTTTGTAAAGATGATCTTGTGTATCAACTGCTAATACAATGACTGCTTTTTTTATCAAAAAAACCTAAAGAGGAAAGCAAAATGAGAGGTATTGCTCCACTTACAAATCATAAAAAAATATACTAAGCATAGATAAGAAAAATTCATGATATCCAATCCTACTGTTAGGGTCATTTACTCATTATAAATTTAAAATCTTATTACCCTATGTCCTACAAGTTCACGGTTCATTTATTGAGTATAGGGGCAATAAGTATCGATCCCACAGGGACTTAGATGTGGCAATCACTTGAGTTTAGTCACTTACTTTATTACCTAGACAATAAAAGTTTAAGGAAGGAAAGACAAAAAAGTAAAATAGGTGCTACAACTTGGAATTGAGAATGGTTGGTGGAGTTGGAAAATAGAATCATAATGCTACATTTCATCAGAACAAATCATTTTCAAAATCAATTCCTATGTGAGAGAAAATAGAGCCACCAAATGCAGCTTCTACCTTTCTCTCGGATAGGCCAACAGAACAGGGCAGCAACTTTGCTGACTCACTACGGCTCACTCATTTCGAACCAGAACGTGAATTTTATACCGTTGGAAAGCTACAACTGTCTAGTTTTAAATGCCACAAATGGTACTCGATTTTGACATCTGTATAAAAAGATATGTTCGATCAAAGGGACATAGTTCAAGCTGTCCGAACACATTTTTCAGGTTTCTTCACATTTCGAAATTTCAGATTTTGCTCAATCAATTCAAATGATTTTTGGTAGAAACTTTCTACACATCATATACAACATATATACATCAGTCTCACAGTCATTTGAGCACCAAAAATTTGAAATATAAACAAGGCAAAACAGAACAGATTTCGGCCAGCATTCCCGCGCATTTTCCTTCGATATTTCCTTCGATTCTCTATCCATAATCATCTTAAACAACACTTCAACAACTCAAACCAAGCATTATATCATCATATCAGCCCATACAACCAAGGTGGAAATTCATAGAGCCCACTTTAACCAATCCAATTGATACGAAATATGGGCCGCTTATGGGCCATGTTTTGGGCTGCAAGAGATTGAATCTTTTAGTAATAGTTAGTAGTTTATTTTCCAGATTTCTATTTTATTTGCTAGGAATAAATTTGGTCCAAGACCTCATGTTGAGTTGGATCCAATTTTTAGAGTTTAGGCTCACTATTACTTAAGTTGGTTAATTAGCTTTTATTGGGTTATGTTGGGCTAGTTTAAAGCCTTCATTGGGTCGATTATAAGCTGACCATTAGATAGTGGATTTGAGTAGTAGAATCGGCCCAAAGGCCTAGCCTAGCCGAGTTAGGGTTTTCAAGTCACTTTAGGTTTTCAAATTGTATGGCTATATATAGCCAAGGCAAGAGACCTTCATAATCAATTTTTGCATTAATAAAAACCGTGAGTTTTTCACTTTCTCTTTCCAAGAGAGCTTTTTTGAATATTTGAGAATCTTTCTCAAGTTATTCAAGTGAACTTATCAATCAAGTAACTCCTTGGTTGTGGCGTTCCTCTACCTATAGTTTGGTTCGCTAATTCGTTAAGTAGTGGGTTGAGATAATATCAACATTATTCGCTACTTCGGGGATTAGATTGGGTCAAATTTCCGCTGCTCAAACCGTTGGTGATTGGTTGTCTAGATCGTGTCAATTGTAGATCACATCTGTTGGTAATCAGAACTAGTCGACAACTACCAGGTTATATCCTTCTCTTTTTTTTTTTTGTGTTGAGTCGAATCTTCTTGTCTCCTTCAAATCAGATACTTACATCAAAAAAAAAAAAGTACTGTTCACCGATTACTATTCACCGTCACTGTTCATATTACTGTTCATCCGTGGGGGTACTGTTCATCCGAACACAAAATCTGTTGGTGTGTTATCTCTTTTGTGTTTGTGTCTAGTTTGTTGATAATTATTGTGGTCATTGTGTTGTGTCTAGAAAACAAACGAAAAAGAAAAAAATTTTGCAGCCGCTAGGGCTTTCTTGTTCCTTCTTATCGTGTCTCATGTATTGTGTTGCAATCTGTCCGAAATCTTGGATGCTATTTCCTATTGCCTTTTGTCAAGATTGTAGTGTATTTCTTGTGTTGGTTGTGTCGCTTTGGTTGTGAAAACAACCCAGCAAAGTGTAAAAAAAAAAGGAAAAAAAAAGTGTCGCATACCATTGTTTCTTGAGTCGGGTTTGCTGGAATTTCTTTTCTTGTGCTGCCGAACCTGTCTCACCCTTAAACCTTGAATATTTGTGTTTGTTTCTTGCAAACCTTGAATACCAAAAGCATAGTTGGGAAGTTCTTGAGCTTCTTGATCAGATTTCTTGAAGTTCTTGAAAACAAATTTGGGAGTTCTTGGGAAAAGTCTTGGGTTTCTTGAAAACTTGGGAAGAAAACTTCTATTTTCTTGGCACCTTGAACTTAGATCCGAAAATTCAATTGTTGGGACTGAATCTAAGTTCTTGAATATCAATTAGAGAGCCGCAAAAGAAAAAAAAAAGAGCAAAGAAAGAAACGAAAAAAAAGGGGAAGAAAGTATGCATCGGCTCTAGGTTTCCTACTTGGAAAACAAGTCCCATTCTTGATCTACTTCTAATCCTAAAGCTATTGGGATTGAAGTCAGCCAAGAGAACCAAGAAATCAAATCCAAACCTTTCTAAAACACCACAACCTTCCCACATCAGATCCGAACAGCCTTCCCAAACCCCTTGGCGTCCCAAAACAAACCAACCAGCCTCCTAAAACAGCCAACTAATTGAGCCTTGTTCCCTAATCGGTTGCAACACCATTGTAAGCCGAAGTGAACTGTCCATTCAAGGACTAAAAAGACCTACCCTTGAGCATTCCATACATATCAAAAACTCCATAAAATCTACCCGAACACCCCAAGAAAGCAACGAACCAGAATTCCAGCAATAACAAGAGTCCCTTCAATAGAGTCACTCTAGGATCCAAAAAAAATCTGCCATCGCATTCTAATTTCTATCGACATTAGCAATCTGTCCAAGTTGATAAATTGTCGTCTTCGAGTCATTTTTTGCAAATTGTTGTTTGTGTTAGGAGTGTCCAAAAGAGTCCAAACAGGTCTAGCCGTTATTTAGCTTGTTAGAGTCCTTGTCGAAGTCAAACTCTCACAACACTTGAGTTACTCTTTTGCGGACTAAATCAGAAATATTCCAGTGAATTCTTGCTTATGTAATTGCTGCCTTTTGAGTCTTCATTCAGTCTTAAATTCCAGCTACTCATACGCCACTTTTGGGGAAAACTTGATTAAAGTTTGATTGAATTACTTGGAGGAAATTTTTGATTTCTTCAAAGGAAGCAATCAAGGGATTTGAGAAGTGATTAGTGAGAGCATTAGAGTGTTTTTAAGCACTTGAGTGATACACGAGTGACGAGTGCAAACATGTGAGCTTGTGTGGTCAGGAAAATATCTTTTGTTTCACTAATTTTTTTGCAGGTTTCCTCATACATCATGACGAATACGAGGCATTTAAAGGCTAGCTTACAATATCTTCTTCCTGATCCTAAGGGAGTCAAAGAAGTGGCATTACGTGGTGTAGATGAGCAGTTGGACATCATCAAATCTCAGTTACATGATTGGTTGTATACTCGTTGTGGTGTCAAAGACAAAACTTGCAGCTTGGCCATTGATAGGAGTTGTGAAGTCAATCTTGCAAGCGCTATCATGGTTAACAAATTAAATCTTCCAACCATTGATCATCTTCAACCGTATAAGTTGCCGAGTGCTCATGGTGATGTTTGGGTTACTAAACACACACTTGTACCTATTCAAATTGGCAAGTATGTGGATGAGGTGTTGTGTGATGTAGTCCCAATTCAAGTGACACATGTATTGCTGGGTAAAGCATGGATGTTGAGGCGAGAAGTTAAATATGATGGACATACTAATAAGTATTCCTTCTTATTTAATGATCGTCGTTCTGCACTTGTATCACTTATTTATGACCAACTTTGTATTGATCTAGCATACATGAAAAATGAGCATGAGCGTTATAGTATGAAGAAAGAGCTAGATAAGGGAATTGTGACTGATGACGTAAAATTCGAGAGAGTTGAAAAGGAGAAAGAGGTTGATAATAATGAGAGGAAAAAGTCAGCTATTGAGCATGAGAAAGAGATTAAAATTCTAAGAGTGAGCTGATTGTGAGAAAGGATGTGAGATCATACATTTTTTCTAACGATCTTAACTCTATGTTGTTTAGTGTTTCTACTTTTATGCAGGTTAAGCAAGGAAAAATTGAGCTGATCTTGGCATGTTCTATTCCTAAATCCATTGGTGAATATCAAACTTTTCATGGAGTTTGCATCTTAAGTGTTGTATCTCTTTGTCATCCATTGATGTTCAACTTCAACCATGAGCCTGATTTGCTTATTGGGAGGAATAATGAAGTTTCAAAGGGAGTTTCTACACTTGAAACTTGTTATAAACTTCCTTCTTATTTCATTGGTGATAATTCTTTCCTCATCGTCCCAAATTCTAATTCCTTACAACCTGATTTTATTCTTCAATTTGAAGGTACAAAAGCTGCCTATCTCGATCTTGCTCCATTTGTGCAAGATAGGCCATACCAACAACAAATAGCAATGAATTATGTAACTTTGCACAATCATATTCGGGACTTTTCTAACCTGATTGAGCATCACTATGAAGATCCTTATCTTGTGAATGTGAATGGTAAGCTGTCAAGTGATTTTATACCTACAAATCCTAATCGTGTGATTTATTGTGTAGGTCCAAATTCGACCATTCATGACACAAGGCTGATTAGAGAGCTTTGGAGTAGTTGGAGTAAAGCCTTGAGTTTTGCATGGGGGATTGTGAGCATTTTCAAGCTAACCAAGAGACATGTGCACCGAATTACAATAATCATGTCGTATGCAAGTATCGTTCATTCTAAGAGAGCCAATATGTGGAGATTTGAGGTGTCATACTGCTAACTCTTGTAGTACCATTCATTTCCAAACACGATTTGAGGACAAATCTTTTTCAAGAGGAGGGGAATGATACGAAATATGGGCCGCTTATGGGCCATGTTTTGGGCTGCAAGAGATTGAATCTTTTAGTAATAGTTAGTAGTTTATTTTCCAGATTTCTATTTTATTTGCTAGGAATAAATTCGGGCCAAGACCTCATGTTGAGTTGGATCCGATTTATAGAGTCTAGGCTCACTATTACTTAAGTTGGTTAATTAGCTTTTATTGGGTTATGTTGGGCCAGCTTAAAGCGTTCATTGGGTTGATTATAAGCTGACCATTACATAATGGATTTGAGTAGTAGAATCGGCCCAAAGGCCTAGCCAAGCTAAGTTAGGGTTTTCAAATCACTTTAGATTTTCAAGTTGCATGGCTATATATAGCCAAGGCAAGAGGCCTTCATAATCAGTTTTTGCATTAATAAAAAATCGTGAGCTTTTCACTTTCTCTTTCCAAGAGAGGTTCTTTGAATATTTGAGAATCTTTCTCAAATTATTCAAGTGAACTTATCAATCAAGTAACTCCTTGGTTGTGGCGTTTCTCTACCTATAATTTGGTTCGCTAATTCGTTAAGTAGTGGGTTGAGATAATATCAACATTGTTCGCTACTTCGGGGATTAGATTGAGTCAAATTTCCGCTGCTCAAACCGTTGGTGATTGGTTGTCTAGATCGTGTCAATTGTAGATCACATCACCAATCCAAGTAATAACAGCAATAATGAAGCTACAAGCTTCAAACCCAAGGATAAAACCCATTGAAGCCAAGAATGAAAGATTGGATGGTGTTGGATGGTTACCTCCTAACTTTAAGAGAAACTAGAAATTTTTGGCACCAAAAGCTCCAAGAAAACTGCTAAGATGAAGTCTTTCTTCTGGCTTAAGTGAATTCCCAAGTGGTTTGTGAGTTGGATGCAAAGTTTGAGATGAAATGGTGGAAGATTTGTGCAAGAATGATGGAAAGTTTTCTTCCTTCTTTCTTGGTGGAGTTCGGCCGGCTATGGAGGTGAGGATAGAGAGTGTGGCTGATGAATGAAGCTTCTTGGAGAAGCATGAGTGTTTTGTGGTTAAAATTTGAGCAAAAGTCAACTATGAATAGTACTCACGCGCGCGCGTTTCGCATCCGTTTTCTCTCAAGTTTGTTTCACTTGTGCAATAAACCTCCAATGTACTTCCTATAACACTATAATTATTCACCCTTAGTAGTCTAGTATAAGTTTCTTAAATCTCCACTTAGCCGTTCCGGCTCGATTTACGCGAACTTCTTATTCGCGCGCGATAAAGCGGAATTTAAAAGAAATTCATGTAACGATGATATAATTAACTAACTCTAGGGTAAATAATTATAAAAATGACTATTTTAAGAATAAAACATGAATCCTCAAATCTCCAAGATCATTGCACTCTCGGATCAAATATTGCCTCGAAAAATGTGTATTTGCTATTTCTCGCTAAACGAGCCGTAGATAAATTAAATTTGCGAACGGAACGTTTTAAAAATATAAAAGAGACATTTTTGCATACAATGGGTTTTAAAATGAATGAAATAAATTATTCGAAATAAACGGGTGAATAAATAATTAATTAAGCCATTAAAATAATATGAAAGTAAGAAAATATAAATCCGGGTCCTCACAGCAAATAGGTGAACTCTTAGAGATTTTGCTCTACTAGGGACACAAGGGTCACAAACAGGCATAGTAAGACCTATGCTAAATGCTAACAATTTTGAGATTAAATCATCACTTATTCAACAATCTCAATTTGGAGGTAATGCCATAGAGGATCCAAATGCACAGTTGGCTACATTTTTTTAAATATGTGATACCATTAAAATGAATGGCATGAGTGAAGACGCTGTAAGACTAAGGTTGTTTCCATTTTCCTTACGTGATAAAGCCAAAATTTGGTTGCATTCTCATGCTCCAAATACTTTCACTACATGGGATGATCTATCCAGAGTATTTTTGAATAAATATTTTTCACCGGGTAAAACAACTAGATTTAGAATAGACATAACTAGTTTTAGTCAACGAGAGGGTGAATCATTATATGAAACATGGGAAAGATTTAGAGATTTGTTACAGAAATGCCCACACCATGGACTTCCCAATTAGCTAATTATCTAAACCTTCTATAATGATTTATCTTTCTCGATTAAAACTATAATTGATGTAGCTACAGGTGGAGCTTTAATGGGTAAATCACCCCAAGAAGTTCAAAACTTGATAGAGGAGATGCAACAAATAATTACCAATGGACGAATGAGCGAGATAACTATAGACGGCAAGCAGGTATGATAGAAATGGATGCTCTTAACATGTTAAGTGTCCCAATGAACAATATGGTTAAATTGTTAAGTAAACAAATCAGAGTTGATTCTAGTTCTACAACCAATATAGGTGTTATTTGTTGTAACATATGTGGAGGAGAACATGATACTAACACTTGTGTTGAATGTGAGTAGGTACAATTTATCAATAATTACAATGAAAATGCTCAAAACAACCCCTACTCCAACACATATAATTCAGGGTAGAGAAATCATTCAAATTTTGGATGGAAAGGCCAAAGAGCTCAACAAAAGCCAAATAATCCACTGGAATTCCAATCAAGGCAATCAAATATGGAGAACAAATTGGCTTGGGAGATGGCAATTGAAAGACTAGCAAATACATCAAATGACAAAATTGATAAATCAACTAGTACTACCAACCAACTATTCGAAAGAATTGAGGGAAGAATGGACCAACTTACAACCATGTATAGAAACATAGAGGTTCAAATTAATCAAATTGCCAATTCGATTAACAATAGGAACCATAGAGAATTACCTAGTAAAACTGAAGTTAACCTTAGAGAGCACATCAATGCTATCAATCTTAGAAGTGGTAAAACGGTAGAGGGACCTAAATTTGGTGAGTTTAGTGGTAAAAAGGATAAGGAAGTAGCAAATGAGGAAATGAAAGAGAACCAAAAAGATTATGTTGTTATTGATATTGATTTACCTCCTTCTAATGTGATTACTAGTACTATTCCTTTTCCTAACAAGTTGAAGAAAGATAATAAGGATCGGGAGTTTGAGAAATTTCTCAAAATTTTCAAATAATTGCATATTAACATTCTCTTTATTAATGCTATTACACAGGTTCCCTCTTATGTGCATTTCTTGAAGGATATCATATCAAAGAAGAGGAAGGTTGTGGATAATGAGATAATAGCATTAACGGAAGAGTGTAGTGCATTGATTAAGAACAAACTCTCTCCTAAATTTAAAGATCTGAGAAGCTTTTTCTATTCCTTGCACTATTGATCATTTACATTTCTCTATTGCTTTATGTAATCTAGGTGCAAGTGTGTCATTTATTTCCCCATCGGTTGTCCGGAAGTTAGGACTTCAAGAGTTCAAAACTACCAAGATTACTTTACAATTAGTGGATAGGTCAATTACACATCTAATAGGTATTTTGAAAAATGTGCTCATAAAGGTAAGACAATTTATTATACTTGTGGATTTTGTTATCCTAGATATTGAGAAAGATGTAAAAATGTCTATTATCCTAGTAAGACCTTTTCTAGCCATGGCACGGACTTTAATTGATATAGAAAATGGTAAGCTCATATTTTGAGTTGATGGCCATGTTTTCAAACTCAGACTGGACCGGCTAGTTCGACCAGTCGAACCGCAAACGACTAAGTATCCGGTCCAAGTCTTTCTTAAAAGTTGGTTTTCAAAAACTCGGTCAAACCCGGTCAAAACCCAAGTTTGACCTAAAACCGGCTAAAATTCGATTTTTTCATTTTCTATTTTGATGATTTTTTTTCCTTTGACTCTTTGACCATATAGAGAGTTTCATATCTCTACAACTTTCCAACGACTGAAAGAATGAAGCTAAATGGTGAACAACAAGAAAATCACTTGGACAGTTGGCTTTAAATCTTTAATATGCCTGAACATTTTCTCAGATCGTAGCATGATTTACGCCATGGCCACACATCATTTTCTTCTTATCTTTGTTATCATTTATAGAATATAGAGGAAAAGGAGGAGAGCCTTTCTTCTTTGCTTGAACTTCTGATCAATTCATGGTTTAGGTGAATTGTTATTTTTATTGAATCTGAAATGTTTCATGAAGAATCCAAATTATGAGAAAAATTCTGTTCTCTAAATTCCTTAAGTTCTTGAAAGATTTCATATTAAATAGGAAAAATAGAAAAAAGAAGAGAGAAGAGAGATAAGGGGAAAAGAAAATAATGAAGAAAAGAGAAGGTTTTCATGTTTGTTTATTGTGTGATGAAAGAAAATAGTAGTCCTGGTGTAGAGAAAGAAGAAGAAAAATGAAGATTAAGAGAGAGAGAGAGATGAGGAGGAGGAGTAATTGACAACAATATAATGGAACAAGATGGTTTCACAATTGTTAGCATTGATGAATACCCTAAAAGTTTATGTTAATTTCATTTTGGCCCTTCATTATTTTATTAAAGTATAGAATAACCTAATATATTTTCCAAGTCACATTTTTACCTATAATTTCTAAAATTTTTTAAATTGAATCCTTTTGGACTAAATCTAAACTTATCAAATATGTAAATGAAGTTGTAAACCACCAATTTAAGGATAACTTTTATATATTATTTTGATTATATATTATTAATATATATTTATGACATATTTATGACGTCATCCAATTTGACCTCTGATCTAACCGATTGAATCCATTAACCCCTGACCCCTGAACTCGACCGAGCCACTATCCGGTTCGAGTTTCAAAACATAGGTTAATGGAGAGGAATTAGTATTCAAGTTGACCGATAAAGATTAGGATGAAGAACCAATTGACCTTGTTTCTAAATTACCATGTGATGACAAGGTTAATCAAGAAATGTATGAAGAAGTTCAATTTATAAGTTTTTTTGGTAATAATTTTCATGGTGTAGGAACAACGGAAGCAAAGATAGAGAAGGAAGTTGGTTCAATTGTGACAGCCCCACCTTCCCCTAAGGCGAACCAAAGAGGTTAGTGAACTGCCTGCCCAGCTCTCGCCAGGACTAACGAGCAGTTACCCGTGATCTAACACGTTCCAGAAAATTAAAAGCGCGCTCAGACAAGCCAAAATCACAAAATAAGAAAACATGAAAATCGGAGTCGACATGAAAGCTGAATCTGTCCAAGAACCATCCCAAACATCAATCAAACATGTACATCTTGCATTAAGCATTTACAAGCCAAAATAGCATACAAACGTGATCCTACCGGTTTATACATGTACGGTTTGCAAATTACAAATCAAAAGAGGAAACGGATCAAAATACATTTAGGGTTTCATTCATTGAGCTATACAAAAGATATTTACAACTAGCTCAACTCGGCAACCAACTATCAAAGCCATTGCAAAAGTGTTTAAATTCCTGTAAGGAAAACAAAAGGAATAGAGTGAGCTTACGCCCAGTGAGATACTATCAGTCAAGCAACCAAGTTCATATAAGCATAAGACTTTTCACCCCAATTCATTCAATAAAGAAGTAAACCAAGATCACACATTAATAAAATTGGTCAAACGATACGGACGGCTCTCAAGAGCCCCTTTTCCTCGCTTGCATACTTGATCGGACCTCATTGACCCTCCGTCAATGTTTAAAGAGTAACCAACCGTAGGCTCCACTTTACTTCCATTCCTTCCACCCAACATACCCCTACTGGATCCGAACTTCAAACAGTTTAAAATTGGTAATACTCGAGTATACCGGAATCGAGAGTCTTATACTACAAGATTCCATATAACAGTCCCCATGGCTCGTCGATTTTCATGACCAAGCCCTTGCCGGCTCGATTCAATCAACTACCAATGGGGTTGAGCTCAGTAGTAACAGTAATGGCCGTTGGCTACTCGTCCAAACGACACCAAAGCCAGTATTTCATGTATCATTTAAGTATCACAGGAAACAGTCACATTGAACATAAAGGTGAGAGTGATCAAGTACACTCTCACTTCAATCAATGTCAACGGTGCACATAACATTCAAGGCATCAATTTCAAGTGTAACCAAGCCACATAGTAGCAAACAAGTGAGTAGTACACTCACCAAGCAAGCAAGTGAAATTTCATGCACTTCCGCCCAAAGAGCGTCTTGAATCACCGTCACGCCCTAAAAGGTTCAAACAAGCATAATAAGACTTGATTACAAGTCATAAACCAATTCCACATACTACCAAAAATAAGGCTCTATTAGAACGTATGAGTACCAAAGTAAGCTAGGGAAAATCCGGAAATGAAAGTTAAGCCCTAAAACCCAAAAACAGTTTTGATGTCATTAAGCGTATTGGATACAACCGGCACTACGATCATTGGATAGATGTACAAGATACACCGTTTCGAAGCTAACATAAAGGGATACAATGTTGAAGAAGGACACTCAGTCCAGTTTGTAGTGCAACTAGGTC
The DNA here is from genome assembly GCF_003713205.1 of Coffea eugenioides. Lineage (NCBI taxonomy): Eukaryota > Viridiplantae > Streptophyta > Magnoliopsida > Gentianales > Rubiaceae > Coffea > Coffea eugenioides. The sequence goes on from NC_040045.1 coordinate 51,089,496, forward strand.
AAAAGTTCAATGTACCAAACCAGAACCGTATAAACAGTTTAACGAACCGTATTCTGGTTAAATAACCATAATTCAGGCTACCAAAGTCCAATTCAAGTGATTCCAAAGCCATCCAAAAGCTAAGATACCAGGCTATATTTCTTAAGAAGACATCAACAGCCAAATCAGTAGTATTCCTGGTCAAACTAACCAATTACCAAAGCTGATTACCAGGTTCGGACAGAAACAGGGCAGCAGGGGTATTTCAGTCTTTTCACAGGCTACGTTACTCTGATTGACCTGAAATTTTGTAGGAATCTATAAAAAAGCATTCCCTACAACTTTCATGTTTTAACCCAAGGCTAAGTCGGCCTCTAACTAGGGGAAACAGTACCGGGCAGAATGGATTCAATTGCAACCCTAATTTCCGAAATTTCCTTTCAAAGCGGAAATTTTCCGCAAATAGCCACAATTTACACCCTAAGGCTTCATTCTAAACCATTCCCAACCATCATCCATGGCCACACAATATTAATCATATGAAAACAGAAAAATCATGAATAAATATAAAACTTCACCAATTTCTACCAAAAATCATGAAACAACACCTAATATCATCACTTCATCTCACATAAGTCACTGATTAAGGATTATTGAGAAGAAAGAGAGGTCCCTTAGCTACTCACCTTAACAACCAAAGAAAGGGAGCAATTTATCACCTTAATCTTCCAACCCACTTCACTAATCACCTCACAACTACTAAGAGAAGGAGTTTTACGAAGAACTTTCAAGTTTAATCGGTTGGTTTGTTGGATTGAGCAAGGTTTGAGATGAAGAAAGTTGAAGAGTTTTTCCCTTTCCTCCCTAGCAAGGTTCGGCCAAGAGCTTGCAAATTTGGGTGATTTTTGGGTCAATTTTTTATTTAATTGGTAAAGTAGTGAATAGTGGTCAAAATGTAAGAATTATTCTCCAAGTGACACTTGTCACCACCATTAATGTATGGCTATCCTTTTGTCCCTCTCACACTAATCCATTTAGTAACCTCTAGTTATTTTTTAACACCTGCTAAAAGAAACCCGGTATCCAAAATTTAACCTAACTGACCGAATTTTTCATAACTTTCCGCACTAGCGGGTCCCACGTCCGGTATACACTCTTAATTTCTCAAAAACTAACCGATACTAGAAAAATCATCTAAAAACTATATTTACTCATAAATATTATTTAGAAAATTTTCCTAATAAAGAAAATGCGTAAAAGGCGTGCAAATAAATAAAATAAGGCCGAGAAATTGAGAAATTTATGGGTTCTCACACTCTCTCCCCCTTAAAAGAATTTTACTCATAAAAGAATCTTAGAAATTGGAACTCCAAATCTTTTCTTCGATTATCCGCGTAGCTCTTTTGTCGGCTTTGAGCGGTTTGGAGTCGTTGCCGTATCAATTTAACTTTTTCTCGAGCTTCTTCCATCCATGGAATAGTTACTGGATCCAGTGCCTTCCTCTCGCCAACTTCGTCCCAGTAGATCGGTAACCGGCATTTTCGCCCATATAGTGCCTCGTATGGAGCCATTTGAATCGACGAATGGTAGCTATTATTGTACGCAAACTCTACTAAGGTCATGTGTTGACCCCAGTTACCTCCAAAATCCAGAATGCAAGTTCGCAACATATCCTCGAGAGTTTGGATTGTTCGCTTCGATTGTCCATCCGTTTGAGGGTGATAGGTAGTGCTCAAGTTGAGTTTAGTCCCCAGAGTCTCTTGGAACTTCTGCCAAAATCTAGACATGAAATGGGGATCTCTATCGGAGACGATGCTCACAGGAACACCATGTAACCTGACGATCTCATCCATGTACATCTGAGCTAACTTGTCCATGGAATATTTCATGTTTACCGGCAAGAAATGGGCCGACTTGGTTAATCGATCGACGATCACCCAAACGGCATCGTGTTCTCGTTGCGTTCGCAGCAAACCAGAAACGAAGTCCATTGTGATGTTTTCCCATTTCCATTCAGGTATCTCAAGAGGTTGTAGTAAGCCTGATGGTTTTTGATGCTCCGCCTTAACTTGTTGGCAAATGAGACATTTTTGCACATACAGAGCGATTTCCCTCTTCATATTGTCCCACCAATAGGCTCCTTTTAGGTCTTGGTACATCTTGCTACTACCTGGATGGATCGTATACTTGGACCGATGAGCTTCCTCTAAAATCTCCGTTTTTAACGCTTCATCTTTAGGCACCACAATTCGATTTCGATATTTTAAAATACCCTCAGGGCTAAAGTTGAAGTCAGTTGTTTCCCCCTTTTCCACATTTTCTCCCCATTTCCGCACCATCATCCATGGCCACACAATATTAATCATATGAAAAAAGAAAAATCATGAATAAATATAAAACTTCACCAATTTCTACCAAAAATCATGAAACAACACCTAATATCATCACTTCATCTCACATAAGTCACTAATTAAGCATTATTGAGAAGAAAGAGAGATCCCTTAGCTACTCACCTTAACAACCAAAGAAAGGGAGCAATTTAGCACCTTAATCTTCCAACCCACTTCACTAATCACCTCACAACTACTAAGAGAAGGAGTTTTATGGAGAACTTTCAAGTTTAATCGGTTGGTTTGTTGGATTGAGCAAGGTTTGAGATGAAGAAAGTTGAAGAGTTTTTCCCTTTCCTCCCTAGCAAGGTTCGGCCAAGAGTTTGCAAATTTGGGTGATTTTTGGGTCAATTTTTTATTTAATTGATAAAGTAGTGAATAGTGGTCAAAATGTAAGAATTACTCTCCAAGTGACACTTGTCACCACCATTAATGCATGGCTATCCTTTTGTCCCTCTCACACTAATTCCATTTAGTAACCTCTAGTTATCTCTTAACACCTGCTAAAGGAAATCCGGTATCCAAAACTTAACCTAACTGACCGAATTTTTCCGAACTTTCCGCACTAGCGGGTCCCACGTCCGGTATACACTCTTAATTTCTCAAAAACTAACCGATACTAGAAAAATCATCTAAAAACTATATTTACTCATAAAAATTATTTAGAAAATTTTTCTAATAAAGAAAATGCGTAAAAGGCGTGCAAATAAATAAAATAAGGCCTAGAAATTGAGAAATTTACGAGTTCTCACTTCAATTCATTCACCGCTCCATGAGGAAATCGGTGAAAAGTTGAGCCAACTTGAGAAAGACAAGCATCTTCCATCAATAAGTGAAGCCAAGCCTATATATGATATGTCTAATACTCCTCCTTCGCACTTGAGGAAGTTGGACCATAGAGATCGAAGCAAGGCTCATCACATGGTGGATTGGCTTGGAAGCTTTGATCCTTGGGGAGAAAATTGCTCCCCAAGGTTCTAATAAGGAACCGATTCTTTTCAGTTAAGCCAACGACTATAAACAAATGTGCTAGTTGGGAGGCAATCCAATATTTTGGTTACTTATGTTAATAAAGTATGATTTTATGTTTCAAGTATGTGTTTAAGTTATTTTGTTATTTTTCATTTGTAGGAATTAAAAAAGGAAGCAAAGATGACCATTTGAAGTGAAAACGGCGAATTTTGATCAAGGAACTTCATCCCTCGATTTGAGTAAAAATTGTTTTTGATTTATTAAAAAGAGGTAGAATGCATTTTTTATCATTTTGCATATGCGCGCATTGATTATTTTGACAAAAGAATGATCCAGAATGCATTTTGAGCAATTTGGGTACCCTTTGTAACTTTAAAAAAAAAGTTCACAATTTATGCAAAAAACCTGGAGAACAGAAAACGCAAGCTCAGGAAAACGTGACCTGAGGCCACGTTTTCACTAGCTTGTGTATTCATTTCTGCAACAATTACATAGAAAACGCAGGCTAAAAAATGCAACATCAGGTCACTTTTTCAAAGCCCGTGTATTTCCTTCTGTAAATTTAAGGTAGAAAACACAAGTTGAAAATGCAAGCTTTTGGCTTTTCAGCTCACGTTTTTTAATCCTTGATTTAAAGAAGGAAACGGACCCTTATTTTCTTCTTTTTCTTCTTCTCCTCACCACACATATTTTACACATACTACACACACTTCACAAATTTCCATTTTTATTCCATTTTCTTGCAAGAAACCATCAATCCAACACCTTTTAATCTTTATAAAACCTTTTAAACCGATTGAAATTCAAGAAAACGTCAAAAAATTCTAATTTAAAGAATTGGTGATTAGGATTCATAGGTTCTAAATTCATCAATTGGAGGTCAATTGGGATGATATTCATAGGGCTTTTTGCACCTTTAGCATCACTAAACATCCTTCTACGTGATTCAGGTAAGTTTTTTCATCAAATCTTGGTATTTTAGAAGTTGGTATTTTTCAATTTCTTGAATTTTCTGACATCTTCTAAATTCAAAATTTTGATTATTATTGTGGATATTTGTGGTCTCTAATATTCTTATTAAAGTTGTTTAAGCATGATTATATGTTCAAATATAGCAAATTGATGCTCATTTGGTTGTTAAAATTTTAAATTTGCTATATTTGGATAAAATTGAAAAAATTAGTTTTGATTGTTAATGGGTCATTTTCCTTGATGTTATTGGCTAAGATTTGATTGGTTGATGATGTTTTGTATGTATATTGCTTATAGAGAGTAATTTTGATAAATTTGGTTATTTTTGAGGAAAATTTTTTTTTAATCATATTTATGGCTAAATGTAGATTATTGTTACTAATTAATGCTTGCTATAAATATGGTTATTGCTAAAAGTCACTAAATTGAATATGTTTGTCGCTCATTTTGATAAATTGGTGATTTTGGAAAATTTTGGGCATCTTTAATATCATGTCTTTAATATCATAATTTTGAAAATTTTTTAGTATTTAATTGGTTTTTTATAACATGAAAATGTATGTTTGTGATTATTTGATCCAATTTTAATCCCTATATATGAATGATAAGTCTATAAAAGGCTTACAGTTACTATAAGTGGCAAGATTTTTCTATAGGCACTTTATAAGAGTGCAAATGTTAACTTGATATACAAGAATAATTGTCGTTTCTTTCTTAGATATCATAGTGAGAGGACAAAGAGCTATTATTCGTGAATCATCTTCCTTTTCTAAAAGTGAGGAGATGGAAGTGACTGAGAAGATTGAAGAGAGTGAAGAAGAAAGATCTCTTTCACCACAACTTATGGTTAGGCATAAATGGGAGAGCACGTCTCGACGCTCTAAAACTACAATCTTTGATAGCGCGAGATTCGCAACTCGAAAGAATCAAGAGTGGCACGAAAAATATGCAAATTTGGAGTTCATCTTTGAAAAGCATATCCACCCGCAGATTGAAACAACCTATCATATCACGGAGGCATTTAACCAACTTGGATGGGCCCTAATTCTCACTTTGCCTACTCATTACTATCCAGATTTGGTGCGCTAGTTTTATACTAACATCGTCAACAAGGCAAGCTACAGTGGAGAGTTAGTGGACTCTTGGATACAAGGTACTCGAATATACCTTACTCGTGATCTTCTCTCACGTATTTTGGGATGCAATGACACTGGGTCGGTTGTCGACTTGAAGAAAGAATTCATTGCCCCCAATAAGAGATGGGATCCCTCACATGCCATGTTTCAATTTGGTATCAAGTACCAACCTTTCTGTTTCTCCTGCAAAAAGACGATGGTTGCTAGTGTTTTTGATACTCATTATTGTCTTATTATCTACATGATGGCACACAATGTGATTTCAAAGAAGAATGGTCACGGAGAGGTCTGAAAAAGTGACATCTACTTTCTAGACTACGTGTTTCACAATAGAGATTTCCTACGCTTCCATTTCGCTCCCGAACATCATTATTAGCTACATAAGGATGACAGCGAGGAGACATACTACCTCTTTTAAGCATGGATTTTCACGTCTCCCTTCTCTCATTTTTGAGCGTATTGATTTTAACTTAACCAGAGTTAATCGAGTGGCTATCTGTCCTAGTGAAGAGTTGAAATTTTCTGCCCTCTATGGGATGGACATCTCCACAGGCCACATTGTTCCGCCACAAGAAGATCAATGTCAACGTGCACGTTATCGCCACAATGAAGTTGGGCCCTCCACTTTTGCTCCATATCCCATATCCTCCACCATGTCAAACCAATTGGCAGCAACTTTTTAATCGCTTTGATGACATAGAGTATCAGCTAGTCCGAGTTGACACTCGCACACATCATATAAAAGAACATTTGTGCTTAGATCGACAGTGATAGGCTATGCAAGGAGACGACGAGCCGACCTCTTGATGCTATTTTGCTTATGCTTCCATGTTTCTTTGTCATTTTCTTTTTATATTTTCATTGTAAGAATTTAATTTGCTATTATAATTTTGCATTTGGGATTTGTGGTAGTTTTAGTAAATATTGGTTGTAGATCATCGATGACTCGTGACTTATGGTTAAACTAGATCTCAACAATGAAAACTGAGGAGTAACTTGTTCTCATTTTCTATTATTTTCTTTCCCTACGCATTAAGGACAATGAGTATGTTAAGTATGCGGAGGAACTAGTGTTAAGTAGTTGTTTTTGTGCTTATATTGTTTGAAATGTTTGGATTTAATGTTGAAAATTTGGCCTATGTTTTGAAATGCCGATTTTTGGGTTTGCTGGTAGGGAGTTTTGTCCAGTATTAAAGGGAAACTCTATCAAAATTTTGTCCAAAATTCAAAATTTGTCCCACGTTTTTCATATCTACTTCACTTAAGTCCACAAATGCACGAGTTTAAGTCCCTTTTATTTCAAATTCTCCTATATAAGTGAAACTATTTAGGTAATTTGACAATTCAATTCTCACTTGACTTGCAAGCTGTGACGACCCCACTTCCCACTAGGGCGTACCCAAGGGTTTAGGGGACCGCCTGTCCAACTCTCGCCAGGACTCGCTCACTCACTTCAAAAAACTGGGTTACAACTTCAAAAGTAAATGAAACAGTAGTTCCCAAACATAGAATGTACAATTATACCCAATTCTAACTCAAACATTCATACATTTCCGAATATAACAAGAGATTCAAGTTTTAGTTGCACTTCTAACCCTAATCGAGCACTAGCGCTAGTAGAATTACAAAGTTAAAAGTCTAGACAAAACTAGCCTTTCCAGCTTCACGCCTATGCTCGTACCCCCTGTAAGGAAAACAAAAACTAATAGGATGAGCCAAAACTCAGCGAGGTTCCAAAACATCATGCAGACCCAAGTAGCGAGTTGACCATTGTATAACACTTGAAATATCAAAGTAGCGAGCATAAGAGTTCATAAAAATTAATAACACTTCAAATAGCAAATTATTAGATATCCAACATTTCCAGGTAAAAGGATACACTTTGTGACGACCCCATCTCCCCTTAGGGTTTACCCCAAGGTTTAGCAGACCGCCTGCCCAACTCTCGTCAGGACTCACTTACTCACTTCGAATAAAATAGTTTACAATCTCAAGAGTAAAGGAAATAACAGTTCCCAAACTTGGAACGTACAAATACATTCATTTCTATTGCAATCATCCATACAATCCCAAATATATCAAAAGATATGAGTTCCAGATACATTCAACCCTAATCGAGCGACCAGTGCGAGTACAATCGCAAAAATTCAAAAACTGGACTATACTAGTGTGACGCCCCCACTTCTCCCAAGGGCGAAACCGAGGGTATCGGCGGGACGCTTGCCTAGTTCGCACAAGGACTCGATACTCTAAAACTAGAAAATAGAGGTCACGCCAAAAGAAAATTCTATTTAAACGATTACATCTTCAAAAGTTGCATAAACTAGTACATCAAGTCATACATACCACAAGTACCAGAAAGTAAACCCTAGAAAAACGGATAACTACAACCACCACGACAACTATATACATCTTACTAGTCAACTTCTAACAAGTACAAATTTAGCTATTCTATAGCCAAAAGTCTAAAAACCTTCCCGAGCGATCCCCGCGTCGGCCCATGCTAAGGAAAACAAATGGAACGGGGTAAGCTATATGCTTAGTGAGTAATCAGGGGTAAAAATGTAAACTCACATCCAAATAACAAGTAATCAGGATATTTCACATCAACAACAGAAAGGTAACAACACAATGGTAGGATACAGGTGGCTTCAAAGCCAATTCAATTCCCCGAGCTTGAACGCCTGTTGACACTCCGTCAACCAAAGTACTCATGGTCCGTAGACTTCACTTACTTTCCCCGTTCACCTTATCAACCCCCGCTGGCCAGTCAATAGCACACAGCAGCTCGAGCGAAACAAAATCACTTAGCTTTCATCAAGGCTTTAACAAAGAACTAAATCCCAAGGTTAGCATGGAACTAACTTCGACCAAGTCCCGGCTGGCTCTAATAGTTCGTCTACCCTTGGAACCGGCCTGGAACCAAGCCCTGAGATATCCAATCTTTCAATAGATGATATCTCTTAATAAAGTACACAACAAAATACTTACCCCAACAGCACACAGCAAAAAGGGGTTCAACTCAAATCATGTAACCACCCCCATCAGCACACAGCAAGAGGGTGATACTCAACATAAGACATGTATTCTCACATATGAAATCAAAACAAAGGATGGGCTTAAATCGAGTGAGATAAAGTACACTCTCGCCTAAATACCCATTTCACATATACAAAGCACTTTAATAATTTCACATCAATAAACTGTGACAGCCCCACCTTCCCCTAAGGCGAACCAAAGGGGTTAGCGGACACATTAGGTTGGTGATTAATATATGCTTAAGGTTGGATATAAGGGGTAGGTTAGCCTCATCTGCTTTAATTTCGGGCATTCGAGCTAGGAAACTGATAAGTAGAGGGGCGCAAGGATTTTTGGCTTTTTTGATTAACACCCCTACGGATAAGTTAAAAGTGGAAGACGTGGCCGTAGTGACGGAATTTTCGGATGTATTCCCTGATGAGTTAGTAGCTTTACCTCCAGAACGGGAAATAGAATTCCAAATAGATCTGTTACCTGGAACCTCACCTATCTCAAAAACCCCTTACCGAATGGCGCCTGCAGAACTTAAGGAGCTTAAGTTGCAATTACAAGACCTTTTGGAGCGGGGATTCATTCATGAGAGTGGGTCTCCTTGGGGAGCTCCTGTCCTATTTGTGAAGAAAAAGGACGGAACCTTGAGGACGTGTATTGACTACCGGGGCCTGAACAATGTTACGATCAAGAATAAATATCCACTGCCTCACATCGACGAGTTGTTCGACCAGCTGCAAGGAGCAGTGGTCTTCTCAAAGTTGGACCTCCGACAAGGATATTATCAGTTGTTAATTAGGAAGGAGGATATTCCGAAAACTGCTTTCAACTCGAGATATGGGCATTACGAGTTCGCCGTTATGCCCTTTGGACTGACCAATGCTCCCGCCGCCTTTATGGACCTAATGCATAGGGTTTTCAAACCCTATCTAGACCGATTTGTCGTTGTGTTCATTGATGACATTTTGGTCTACTCTAAGACACGCGAGGAGCATGAGGAGCATTTGAGAGTGGTGTTACAGACGTTAAGGGAACATCAGTTGTACGCCAAGTTTAGTAAATGCGAGTTTTGGTTGGAGAAGGTAGCATTCCTAGGGCACGTAATCTCCCACGAAGGTATATCGGTGGACCCGGCAAAGGTAGAGGCCGTGACAAATTGGAAGAGACCAGAAAATCCCACGGAAATTCGTAGCTTTCTAGGGCTAGCTGGGTACTACCGCCGTTTCATTAAAGATTTCTCCAAACTAGCAGGACCTTTAACTGACCTGACGAAGAAGCATGGTCGATTTATCTGGAACGCCCGATGCGAAACAAGTTTTCAGGAATTAAAGAGAAGATTGACCACGGCTCTGGAAACAAGTTTCGGCTCCAAGTAGGTCCACCAAGAAAATTTTCCTAAGCCAGAAAATGCAGAAAACATGCAATTAAAGGGGAAAAACCCTAGAAAAATTATTAGGGAAATTACGGGTTCTCACATAAACAAACCAATTACTCACTTGATAAAGCTTGGCACGAAAAACGATACAATTCACTGAGTTTGACCGTCACCGTCAAAAGCCTCACAGTCTGTATTGACAGATTATATACACACATAAGTGAAACGGCCATACAATAGCAGTTTATAAGTTAAACAATCGAAAACGGTCAAAAATAATAAAAAACGGTCAAAAACGACGTTAAGGCCAAAAGAATGTCGAAATTGGCCGAAACGGCCGGAATGGTAATAAAATAACAAAAGTAGTCCTAAACGGTCCAAAAACGGCAAAAACGGTTGAGAAATGCATGTGCGCGTGCGTGAAAATGAAAATGGTACAAAACGGGTTACACGATTTTGCCCATAACTGGAGCTGTGGTTATCGGATCAAAATGTACTAGGTAGTGTCTCGAAACTTAGGCAACAGGTTACAACTTCCATGAAGACACCTCAACCTAGTTTTTAGTATATCCAAGTCAACTTTGCAAAACACAGAACTAGAACTCCAAAGGCTAGTTTATATCTCTAGCGAAAATTTGGCGGCATGCCTCTTGTGTTTACCTATTTTCCAGCTATTTCTGGTTTCAATATTTTCCTCAAATAGTCCCAAAGTCACACACAAAATAATCTCATTTCAATAGCCATTCAATAGGCTCAAAGTCATGCAAGTACAAAATCAAGCAAGGAACATGTGCGGAAATGAAGTTTAGCACAGGACAGATTTGATGTTATTTTACGTAACGGACACAACCGAAGCTATGCTTATCAGATTGAGGTGAAATTTATACCATTTCAAAGCTAAGGCAGAGAGCTACAACTTTGATGAAGACCACCTAGTCCAGTTCGTAGTGTATCTAGGTCAAAATGTGAAATTACTGAACCAGAATCGCACAAACAGGTCAGTTAACCGCGCTATGTTTAAATGACAATAACTCAGGCTACCGAAGTCCAATTGAGGTGATTCTAGGGGATTTGGAAAACTAAGACATAGCACTACAACTTTTGTGTTTTGGCTAAATGCTAATTTAGTACGGATCAGAGTGAACAGATGCAGTCAGATTAGGTGAAATGTCAAAATTGTCCCTAAAGTGCTACCTATGGCAGTCAGGGGTATTTTGGTCTTTCGGCAGGCTATGTTGTTCCGATTGAGTTGAAAGTTTACAGGAAACTATAAAATATCATTCTATACAACTTTTATGTTTTAGGCTAAGCCTAATTAAGCCTCTAACATGGTGAATTAGAATCGGGCAGAAAATGGTGCATACTAACTTCAATTCTGGAAATTTGCTACAATCAAGATATAATTCCCATTTTTAGCTTGAAACCATCACTACCACCTCATATACAAGCTTGTATACATCATATATCATCCATACAACAAATATTAGAAGGAAATCATTCAAACCCTAACTCAAATTCATCACCCCAACCATCCAAAATCACTTGATATAAGCATTACAACCACAAATACAAGCTACTAAGCAACTCCAACATGATTAAGGAAAAAGAAAAGAGTGGTCAGCCATATTACATCAAAAACAAAGATTTCCAGAGTTATCCTTCACTTCTCCTTGAAATTTTTGATTCCTTAAGCTTCCCAAGCTCTCAACCTACAATTTAATCGGTTTAGGTTTTCTTGGTTTCACTCACAACTCTTGATTTGAGGTTGGAAATGGAAACTCTCTTCACTCTTTCTCCCTCTCCTTGCTCTCGGCCAAACAAAAAAATGGTGAAGAAATGAGCTAAAATGAAGATAAGAAGGTAAGAAAGTTGGCTTGGTCAAAGGGCCTTAAATGGCCAACACTTGTCACACTTAGGTTCTCACAATTTTTTTTCCTTTTCTCTCTCTCTTGGGGTCAAGAATTTCAGCTGCCTTGAAGGGTATTTTGGGATGATTTTTACTGAAATAAAATTAAGGAGATTGAGATAATAGAGTAGTGTTCAAGTGGTGTGTTCAATCGGTAGTGAACGGTACTCGTCGGTTTGAGCCGATTTTCCTTAAATCGCATATACTAGGGTTTTAACTTATAATTCACTAATTCATTATTATCACTTCTAATCACACACTTAATATCATCTCAAACTTACTCTTAAGCATCAAATTTGATCCACACTCCGCACCGGATAGTCACATCACGGATAGGCGTAAAACCCTAATTCGCGCTAACTTGAAAACGAAAAGGGTGAACCCTTAATTCTATATTCATTTGCACTTATAGTGGGGTGATTGGGTGGTAAGGCTATTATAAAGTAATAATTTCCAAGTAAAAGAAATTTTAAGAAAAATGTGCGGGATTTTCCAATTCCATTAAAAGTAGGGTTTCGATTAAAACATGAGAGATTTAAGAAAACCGATTAGTTCCAAGTAACTAGGGTTTTTTTTCTTTTTTTTTTGGTTTAGAATTTAGGGTTTCTAGTCTTTAAACAAAACAAATTTAAGGGTTTAAATCAAAACCAAAACGAAACAAGTTCCTAACATTCGGGGTATCACAATCTCCCCTTCTTAAAAGAATTTCGTTCTCGAAATTGCAACCTTTAAGTCAAATCTTCTTAATCCTTTCACGAGCTAAGGGTTGGAATCCTCTAATATCTCATTAACGAGTTCGTCGTTGACAATAAAATTTCCTTCAAAAGTTTGTCCCTCGATATACTCCAATCCAAAACCCAACCGTGTAATCCTTAGTAATGAACTTCAAATGTCTCGTAGATCGGCCTTAATGGTAGTAATGAATAGAAGGAACCTCAATACGATAGAAGATAGGGGGGTACCTTCGATGATTGCTAATGGGTCTGTCACCTCCTGATGTCCCATAGCATAGGTCCTTGCCGGCACTTTCGGTCGATTACTCGTGGCATTGGTCGACTTAGACGTGTTCCCTCCTGCCCTTGGCAAATTTCCTTCTTTTGGCAAGTGAGGGCATTGAGCAATCAGGTGCTCAGCACTATCACATCGGTAGCATTTTCGAATTTGTCCTTTCTTCCAACAATTATCTTCCATGTGGTTAGCAGCCCCACAAAATCCACATGCCATTCTAGGTCCTGATGTCGGACCTCCTCGTGAGATACCCCTTTGGGTCTCTCTCCCTACTTCCCAATTTCCTTGATTTGGGATCCCTGTGGATCGTGGACCACTTATTCCTCGGCTCATCTTAGATGGTGGCTCGCTCCTCGAGCTTTGTCCATCAATATAACTACTTGTATCCGATTGTCTTTTTTTCTTATCATGAAAGGCCTTTACTTGACTCTTAGTACTTTCAATTCTTCGTGCCTTTTCAATCGCTTGACTATAAGTCTCCAATTGAGCAGCTGCCAGTGCCTCTTGAATCTCCACATTCAAACCCTGGACAAACCGACGAATTCTCTTTTGGTCTGTCAGCACTAACTCTGGAGCAAAACGAGAGAGTTTGATAAATTGCATCTCGTACTCTGCCACACTCATGGTCCCTTGACGTAGGCGTATGAATTCATCCTCTCGCCTTTCTTAAATAAGTGGCGGTAAGTACTTCTCATTAAACTCACGAGTGAAGTTAACCCATGTCCATGGGGTCTGCTCTCTATCCCACTTGGCTCGAATTAATTCCACCAGGCACGAGCCACTCCCTCAAATTAAAAAACCGAAAAGTATCTGCCGTTCCTCCGGGTATCCTAATGCAGCGAATATATCTAACATTCGCTCCAACCAACTCTCCGCTATATCAGGGTTAGGTCCACCTAAAAATTTTGGTGGTAGACACTTCTGGAACCGTTCTAAAGCATGGTCCTCTCCCTCATGATTGCCAGGATGATATACTTGGCCTTGACCCTGTTGATTGACCATTCGTTCTAATAAATCAGCCATTCGCTGTATGGCTGTAGCTACTTGGGTTTCGGCCTGTGTATTCACATTTTCATTGGTTACCCTTCGGTTCTTTGTCCTCGTCCTCTACCCCCACCACGAGTCTCCATTTGATTGTTTTATAACTTCTATAATTGGGACAAAATATGGTATAAGATCAAAGCATTGAAAAGTTATAAAATGCACGAAATAATCAAAAGATCAAAATATGTACATATATATACAAGTCACGCCAAAAATATACACATATCAGTTCACATAGCAGCTAATATCCAGCCAGTACAAAACATGTTCGTTCATGAGCACACCGGCTCCAAAACAAATCAACAAAATAACTCAGAATAACGGTCCTAGCGGAAATCCCCTACAGAGCCTATAGAGTCTATCGCATCCATCGGCCCCGCTCCGCCAGCCCTAGGTGGCGCTTCGGCAGCCATATTTAGGAGAACCTCACAGTCTACCATGATACGCCGAGCTCTCTCTCTCTCATCTGCCCCTTCAAAGAGAAGAGGTGGCGGTGGGTCTCCTCGAGCTGACGACCAAGGGTATGCGTCCGCTCCTCCTCAACTCGTAACCCCGTCTCGAGGTCACGCAGGCGCATGGCTTGTGCATGACTCACCCCTCTGGCCTCATCCAACTATGCCCTCAAAGTGTTGACCGTCCTGCCTAGGTGACGACGCTCGTCATCTATAGCCATAACCACCTCGTCAGGGTATCCATACGTATGTCGACATTCACACGATCGACTTATCTGGCCAAAGGAAGAATATAGCCTATAGGGTTTTCCGACCCTCCTCTAGTATCTGAATACTCGTCGGCGTACCACCCGGTTCACCGGACCGCCTACACCTGTAGCTCGTACTCCGGCACCGCTAGGTCCACCGGTATCGTTAGGTCCACCAGCCTCCAAACCTACACAACAAAATATAACTTAATCAGTTCTCCGGCATTTCATCTTAATAGATACGATTCAACTTAGAGACAATCGAATATTTATATGTTCTATAACACATTTTCCAACTACCCAAGTCCTCTAACCTAGGCGCTCTGATACTACCTGTGACACCCCACTTCTCCCAAGGGCGAACCCGAGAGTATCGGCGAGACGCCTGCCTAGCTCGCGCCAGGACTCGATACTCTAAAATTAGAAAATAGAGGTTACGCCAAAAGAAAGTTCTATTTAAACGATTACATCTTCAAAAGTTGCATAAACTAGTACATCAAGTCATACATACCACAAGTACCAGAAAGTAAACCCTAAAAAAACAGATAACTACAACCACCACGACAACTATATACATCTTACTAGTCAACTTATAACAAGTATAAATTCAGCTATTCTATAGCCAAAAGTCTAAAATCCTTCCCGAGCGATTCCCGCGTCGGCCCCCTGCTAAGGAAAACAAATGGAATGGGGTAAGGTATATGCTTAGTGAGTAATCAGGGGTAAAAATGTAAACTCACATCCAAATAACAAGTAATCAGGATATTTCGCATTAATAACAGAAAGGTAACAACACAACGGTAGGATACGGGTGGCTTCAAAACCAGTTCAATTCCTTGAGGTTGAACGCCTGTTGACACTCCATCAACCAAAGTACTCATGGTCCGTAGACTCCACTTACTTTTTCTGTTCACCTTATCATCCCCCGCTGGCCAGTCAATAGCACACAGCAGCTCGAGCGAAACAAAATCACTTAGCTTTAATCAAAACTTTAACAAAGAACTAAATCCCAAGGTTAGCATGGAACTATCTTCGACCAAGCCCCGGCTAGCTCGAATAATTCGTCTACCCTTGGAAACGGGATGGAACCAAGTCCTGAGATATCCAATCTCTCAATAGATGATATCTCTAAAAAGGTACAGAACAAAGTACTTACCCCAACAGCACACAGCAAAAGGGGTTCAACTCAAATCGTATAACCACCCCCATCAGCACACAGCAAGAGGGTGATACTCTATATAAGACATGCATTCTCACGTATGAAATCAAAACAAAAGATGGGCTTAGATCGAGTGAGATAAAGTACACTTTCGCCTAAGTACCCATTTAACATATACAAAGTACTTTGACAATTTCACATCAATAAACAACCCAATTACTCACTTGATAAAGCTTGGCATGAAAAATGA
This sequence comes from Coffea eugenioides, assembly GCF_003713205.1. NCBI lineage: Eukaryota > Viridiplantae > Streptophyta > Magnoliopsida > Gentianales > Rubiaceae > Coffea > Coffea eugenioides. The sequence goes on from NC_040045.1 coordinate 51,105,417, forward strand.
TACAATTCATTGAGCTTGACCGTCACCGTTAAAAGCCTCACAGTCTGTATTGACATATTATATACACACATAAGTGAAACGGCCATACAATAGCAGTTTATAACTTAAACGATCGAAAACGGTCGAAAACGGTAAAAAATAATAAAAAACGTTCAAAAACGACGTTAAGGCCAAAAGAATGTCGAAATTGGCCGAAACGGCCGGAATGGTAACAAAATAACAAAAGTAGTCCTAAACGGTCCAAAATGGGTAACAAAATAACAAAAGTAATCCTAAACAGTCCAAAACGGCAAAAACGGTTGAGAAATGCACGTGCGCGTGCGTGAAAATGAAAATGGTACAAAACGGGTTACACGATTTTGCCCATAACTGGAGCTGTGGTTATCGGATCAAAATGTACTAGGTAGTGTCTCGAAACTTAGGCAACAGGTTACAACTTCCATGAAGACACCTCAACCTAATTTTCAGTATATCCAAGTCAACTTTGCAAAACACAGAACTAGAACTCCAAAGGCTAGTTTATATCTCTAGCGAAAATTTGGCGGCATGCCCCTTGTGTTTACCTATTTTCCAGCCATTTCTGGTTTCAATATTTTCCTCAAACAGTCCCAAAGTCACACACAAAATAATCTTATTTCAATAGCCTTTCAATAGGCTCAAAGTCATACAAGTACAAAATCAAGCTAGGAACATGTGCGGAAATGAAGTTTGAGTCAAGAAACAAAAGACAGATTTGACGTTGTTTTGCGTAACGGACACAACTGAAGCTATGCTTATCGGATTGAGGTGTAATTTATACCGTTTCGAAGCTAAGATAAAGGGTTACAACTTTGATGAAAACCACTCAGTCCAGTTCGTAGTGTAGCTAGGTCAAAATTCCATTTACAAAACCAGAATCGCACAAACAGGTCAGTTAACCGCGCTATGTTTAAACGACAATAACTCAGGCTACCGAAATCCAATCGAGGTGATTCCAGAGGTGTCAGAAAACTAAGACATATTAATACAACTTTTGTGTTTTGACTAAATGCTAATTCATTACGGATCAGGGTGAACAGATGCGGTCAGATTAGGTGAAATGTCAAAACTGTCCCTAAAGTTCTACCTATGGCAGTCAGGGGTATTTCGATCTTTGCACAGGCTACGTTGCTCCGATTGAGCTGAAATTTTACAGGAAACTATAAAACATCATTCTATACAACTTTAATTTTTTAGGCTAAGTCTAATTCGGTCTTCAACATGGTGAACTAGAACCGGGCAGAACAGGGTGCATACTAACTTCAATTCTGGATTTTTGCTACAATCAAGATATAATTCCCATTTTTAGCTTGAAACCATCACTACCACCTTATATACAATCTTGTATATATCATATACCATCCATACAACAAATATGAGAAGGAAATCATTCAAACCCTAACTCAAATTCATCACCCCAACCATCCAAAATCACTTGATATAAGCATTACAACCACAAATACAAACTACTAAGCAAATCCAACATGATTAAGGAAAAAGAAAAGAGTGGTCAGCCATATTACCTCAAAAACAAAGCTTGCTAGAGTTATCCTCCACTTCTCCTTGAAATTTTTGGTTCTTAAGCTTCCCAAGCTCTCAACCTACAATTTAATCGGTTTAGGTTTTCTTGGTTTCACTCACAACTCTTGATTTGAGGTTGGAAATGGAAACTCTCTTCACTCTTTCTCCCACTCCTTGCTCTCGGCCAAACAAGAAAAATGGTGAAGAAATGAGCTAAAATGAAGATAAGAAGGTACGAAAGTTGGTTTGGTCAAAGGTGTGACAGCCCCACCTCCCCCTAAGGCGAACCAAGGGTTCGGCGGACCGCCTGCCCAGCTCTCGCCGGGACTCAGTCGAACCTCAATCAAATCCGAAACAAAACCACAAGATCAAACGAAATAACAATCCAAAACTTAAAGCTAAACTTATATATATTTCTATCTCAAAAGGAAGTACAAATATCGAATATACAAAGGTTCTCAATTCGTCATACATCCAGCCCGTGCCAAGCACTAGGGCGAGAACCATTACAAAACAAAAAAACTAGACTAGGCTAACCTACACTGAGCTCTCGTCCTTGCTCGCATCCCCCTGTTAAGGAAAACAAAACTAAAGGGGTGAGCTAAAAGCTCAGTGAGGTTCCGAACACATATTCAACAATAAAGCCAATACATTAACCATCGATAATCAATAATTCAAGAAACATTTACAATGGAAATTGATAATAACACATACATTAAAAGGATACGGGCTCACAGGGAACCATTTGTTCGTTCGTTCTCCTGTCATTCCCCTTATTCTCCAATCATTTGAAAATGCATTTTTGTATGTAAAACCCTCGTTCAATCGTTCATTTCATTCACCCCCTCCTGGACGTTGGCCAGGCTCCACCAACCTACAAGGTAATACTCGAGTATACCAACGTTCACACCCAGGGTCACCATATCGTCCGACCGAATCCGCTTCTGGCTCGAGTCGATCGGTAACGAAGGGCAGGGCCCAGTTCAGCCAAAAGGCTTACATCATGCACAACTAATGTATCAATCATTAAATCGTTGAAAATTTCACGTTTCATTTAGGTCGAGCGCGATAAAGTACACGCTCGCCTAGAAAATTCGTTTTGGAAATCATTGAAAACACTTAACACATTATCAAACAATAACAACAAGTCATGAAGTCAAGGAGAATATAACAAACAAGGAACACTCACCTATGTACGCAAAACAACGTGCAAAATATTCTTCCGGATATTATCCTTAGTCACCAAGAAAACCTAAGATTAAACGAGAAAGAATATTACAGCTCATCTAGCACAAACAATTAGGTGAAATCAAAGAAACTCAACAATTGATGAGTAGAACGTATAAAAAGACTTTAAAGTGAAACGAGGACATTTGGACCCGTGGACAAGAATAATTAGGGTTTCGTAGACCAAACGTAAAACCAAATTAAAGACAAGTCGGAATCCAACTAGATAGGCTAAGAAATACTATTTTCGGAATCGTTTATATGGTTCAAAATCACCTCATATTCAAGTAGATATTATACACTAAAATTCTTAATGAAATTCATGAAAAAAAGAGGTCAAAATACCCAGGAAAATCCTAAACCACTCCTCTTTATTTGGGTAAGAGTAAGTACACATTTGGAGTTTCCAATTGAAGAAGGATCATGTTTTAAGATGGAAAACGGTCATAGTGTTTGCCAAACGAAAAATATACAAATTCAAATAGAAACTTAGCCCTCGAGCGAAAATTTGGGCAGCACGCCCTTTGTATTTACCTATTTTCCAGTCATTTATGGCTCCATTGTTTTTCTCAATCAATCCCAACATTACACACAACATAAATAGTCACTCAATAGGCTCAATGTCATATGATTACCAAATCAAGATAGGACATGCACGGAAATGACGTTTAGGTTGGAAAACAATAGGCAGATTTGCTGTTGCTTAGTGGAACTAACACAACTGAAGCGACACTAGTCGGATTGAGGTACAATTTACACCGTTTCAAAGCTAAGAGAAAGGGGTAAAATGTTGAAGAAGGCCACTCAGTCCAGCTTGCAATGTATCTAGGTCAAATTTACCAAAACAACCCCAGATTTTCTAGTTCGCAGTTCAACTAGCAGTCCTGATTCATTCAATCATATCTCAGCACATACAACTCCAATTCAAGTGATTCCAAAACCATCTGAAAGCTAAGATACCAGGATATATTTCTTAAGAAGACATCGATAACCAAATCAGTAGTATTCCGGTCAAACTAACCAATTACAGAAGCGGATTATCAGTTTCGGACAGAAACAGGGTAGCAGGGGTATTTCGGTATTTTCACAGGCTACGTTGCTCCGATTGGGCTGAAATTTTGTAAGAAACTATAAAACATCATTCTCTAAAACTTTTATGTTTTAACCCAAGGCTAATTCGGCCTCTTACTAGGAGAAACAGTACCGGACAGAATGGGGTTAATTGAAACCCTAATTCCGAAATTTCCTTTCAAAGCGGAAATTTTCCGCAAATAGCCACAATTTACGCACCCTAACTTCATTTTAGATCATTCCCAACCATCATCCATGGCCAATCAATATTAAACATATAAAAACAGAAAAATCATGAATAAATAGAAAATTTCACCAATCTCAACCAAAATCATGAAATAGCCCACAAAATCACCTCTTAGACTACCACAAGCCACTAATTAAACATCATTAGATAGAAAAGAGAGGTTCCTTAGCTACTCACCTTATCATACAAAGAAAGGAGACAACTTAGCACCTTAGTCTTCCAAACCACTTCACTAATCACCTCACAATCACTAAACTAAGGGTTTTTATGGAGAAACTTCAAGATTAATCGGTTGGTTTGTTGGATTGAACAAGATTGGAGCAAGAAATTTGAGAGAGTTTTCTTCTCTTCCTCTTGCAGAGAGCCGGCCAAGAAGCTTGAGAATAAAGATGATTTTTGGTCAATTTTTGATTTAATTGGTAAAGCAAGAAATTGGTCAAAGTCCAAAGGTTAATCACTAAGTGACACTTGTCACTTTCATTAAATGCATGGCTATCCTTTTGTCCCTCTCACACCAACTCATTTAGTAACCTCTAGTTATCTCTTAACACCTGCTAAAATAAACCCGGTATCCAAAACTTAACCTAACTGGCCGAATTTTTTCGAACTTTCCGCACTAGTGGGTCCCACGTCCGGTATACGCTCTTAATTTCTCAAAAACTAACCGATACTAGAAAAATCATCGAAAAACTATATTTACTTATAAAAATTACCTTAAAAATTTTCCTACTAAAGAAAATGCGGAATAACATGCAATTAATTAACATAAAACCTAGAAAATAAGAAAATGTACGGGTTCTCACAAAAGGGCCTTAAATGGCCAACACTTGTCACACTTAGGTTCTCACAATTTTTTTTTCCTTTTCTCTCTCTCTTGGGGTCAAGAATTTTGGCTGCCTTGAAGGGTATTTTGGGATGATTTTTGCTGAAATAAAAGTAAGGAGATTGAGGTAATAGAGTAGTGTTCAAGTGGTGTGTTCAATCGGTAGTGAACGGTACTCGTCGGTTTGAGCCGATTTTCCTTAAATCGCATATACTAGGGTTTTAACTTATAATTCACTAACTTATTATTATCACTTCTAATGACACACTTAATATCATCTAAAACTCACTCTTAAGCACCAAATTTGATCCACACTCCGCACCGGATAGTCACACCACGGATAGGCGTAAAACCCTAATTCGCACTAACTTGAAAACGAAAAGGGTGAACCCTTAATTCTATATTCATTTGCACTTATTGTGGGGTGATTGGGTGGTAAGGCTATTATAAAGTAATAATTTCCAAGTAAAAGAAATTTTAAGAAAAATGTGCGGGATTTTCCAATTCCATTAAAAGTAGGGTTTCGATTAAAACGTGAGAGATTTAAGAAAACCGATTAGTCCCAAGTAACTAGGGTTTTTTTTTCTTTTTTTTTTGTTTAGAATTTAGGGTTTCTAGTTTTTAAACAAAACAAATTTAAGGGTTTAAATCAAAACCAAAACGAAACAAGTTCCTAACATTCGGGGTATCACAACTAGCCTATATCAGTCTCACGCCCTCGCTCGTACCCCCTGTAAGGAAAACAAATTTAACGAAATAGGGTGAGCTAAAGCTTAGTGAGGTTTCAAATAGCAAGTTGACCATTATGTAAGAGTGCAAGTATCAAAGTAGCAAAGTCGCAAGCATAACAAGTCAAGAAAATAAGCGAGTGTAAAAGTTCATAAAAAAAAATTACACGAGAAATAATAATCATTTCAAAGTATAAGGATACGGATGCCTCTCAGGAACCAAATTCCTGTTGCTTCACCAGAGCTTGATCAAGTAGTAGTTGACACTCCGTCAACTTTCGAGTAAAGTAACCAGTCCCATAGTGCTCCGCTTGACACCAATCCGTCCACCATTCAACCCCCTTATCGGGTCCGAACGCTCAAATAAACACGTGTGGCAATACTCGAGTATACCGATTAGTCGAGGAGGTATCACTCCACTCGACAAAACAAGAGACCCAATGGTTCATTATCTAATCGACCAAGCCGTTGCCGACTCGACTCGATTAACTAGCCAGTGGGGTTTGGGTTCTCAAGTAGGCAGCATAGTCGATGACCAATCGACTTAGTCAAGAAAAAGTACGGAGACGGGAATGAGAGGCACCTCCCACTCGAATCGAGTGTGGTACATACGGTCGCTCCGCACTTACAAATCGAGCACAAGTACACATATAAATACAAACACAGGTCACATGCAAATCAAGCTACTTGTACACGCATGAATGAGATATCAAGTGTTTAGTTGAGTTAGGTCAAGTGCGATAAAGTACACACTTGCCCAACAAAACTAAGCAAATCTTATCCGATCATGTAAAGGATTTAAATCAAGTATCAAGTTCAATCATGTATTTGGAAGCACTGACCAAAGATTTAGTGCTTGTCAAAATCACGTTCAGGTGTAACTCCTTGGTTGGAGTCCAAATCTACGATAAAATATCATTTACGAGCTTAAAATCAACTAGGGTTCAAAACTTAAGAGTTTCGCTTTAAGAAGATCAAGTAAATGAAACTCATTTCGATAGGATTCATGTTACGTATCAAACTCTAGAAAATGCATGCTCGCTCTTTTGGTGTTGCTAAAGAAGCAACTAAAACTTTGGAATTCGCATTTGAATCCAAAAGATGAGGAAAACATATTCCGAGTGGTCACTACTTTCATTTTTTCAAGGGTACGAGTTTCGGCCAAATTTCAGCTTATATACCTTTACGAAAGAAGGCTCGAATACCCTAGACAATTCAAGTTCAATTCGACCTCAAATCTTTGCTCAAGTCGCGAGTACACAGGCCTAACCCTCGAGTGAAAATTTGGGCGGCATGCCCTTTGTATTTAGCTATTTTCCAGCCATTTATGGCTTCATTATTTTTCTCAATTCAGCCCAAAGTCACACATAAGCAATGTTAACACAATAGCCCTTCAACTAAGCTCAATGTCATCCAATTACAAGACAAGTCTAACAATGCGACCGGAAACCAGTTTTAAAGACAAATGGCTAAACAGCAGGTTTGACGTCTCTTGGCGTTTCGGTCACAACTGAAGCTACGCTTATCATATTAGGGTAAATTTTATTGCGTTTCGAAGATAAGACAGAGAGCTACATTTATTATGAAGACATAAACACCTAGTTCATGCATTTTCAAGGTCCAAATGTGAAATCTCAGAGAAAACAAAAAGTTGCCTGTGAAATGGGGCTTTTGGCAGTCAGGGGTATTTTAGTCATTTCACATGATACAGTGCTCCGATGGAGCTGAAATTTTTCAGGGAGATTTTTAACTCTATTCCCTACACCTTTCAGGTTTTGAGGAAGACCTGATTCGGCCTTTATCATGCACGAATATGCAGGTCAGAAACAAGGCAGATTCATCATCAAAGCTGGAAATTCACTTCTACTCTAACAATTTATATGCTAGCTCAATACTATCAAGTCCTATATCATCAAAACCATCACTTACTAGCTCAATACCATCAATTACTAGGTAGATAACCATAACCAAGGCTGGAAATGTAAACTCTAGCTAACCCTTCCATTATAACATTCAAAACTAACTAATTAACCATCATAAACCAAGATTAAGGACTTCTATCCGAACTTTAGCAAGATTAACAAGAGAAAAGCAAGTTCAAGCATGATACCTTCCCAAAGCTCCTTTTAGGTGTGAAACAAACCACTTTCTTCCCAAACTTTCAGCACCCCAAGTCTTCCAAGCACTAAAAGGAAAGGTTAATTGGTTTGGATTGGTTGATTTCTCTCAAACCAAGATGGATTCAAGGTTGGAGTTGGACTTTTCTCTCTTGTTATTTTCTCTCCTCAAGCTCGGCCAGAAATTGTAGAAATGAAGAAGAGATTAAGTGAATTTGGTGATAAGAAGATAGGAAATTGGTTGGTCAAACAACCCTTGGATGGTTGCTAAGTGTCGCCTCAGGATTAAAGCTCAAATTTTTTCTTTTTTTAACCTCTTTCCTTGGTCAACATTTTTGGCCACTTAAGGGTTAATTTAAGGGCTAATTAGCTCAATTAAATACAAGGAGATTAAGGTAATAAGGTGGTGGTCAAGTGGTGTATTCATTCGGTAACAACCGGCACACGTCGGTTCAAACCATTTTTCCTTAACTTACACGTACTAGTGTTTTAACTTATGATTCACTCACTTATTATTATATCACACCTTTTAGCTCATTTAAAACTCACTCTTAACCACCGAATTTAATACACACACCTCACTAAGTGATCACACTACCAAAATGCACCAAAAACACACCAAAAACTCTAGTATGCACAAAACCCCCAACTTATGCCATTCCTTTACAAAAATCATAACTTGAGTTATAAATGTCAAACATTCATACAACTTGGCCTGGTAAAACTACACTTAAAACACTAATAATCTTTAGAAGACACCTCAAAGAAATTCAGCTCATAAGTTGGTCCAAATTGAGCCATAAGCTACTACAACATTCCTATGTTTACTTGTGCAGAGCAGAATTTTTAGTCAATTTTGCCAATTTTTTTGGAATTTATAGAGCTTGAAACAAACTATGAATTTTACACCATAGGAAGCTCTATGAGTCTAGTTTCAAATGCAACAAACGGAACTCAATTCCAACTTTCCTATACGAAGTTATAGCCAATTTCCCAAAGCTGCGCAAAGCCTCCTGCGAAAATTTCTAGATTTTCTAACATCTTGAGATTATGAACCTTTTCTTAACAAAATTCACTCCCTTGGTTCAAATTCAACCATTAAAACAACCAAGAATCTAAGGCAAGTAAGTTTAACTAAGAGCTATAAAGACAAGTAAATTTTCAGGGTTTCACACACTCTGCTCTCGGGAGCAGGTTCCGTGGCCACTTGTTCAAAATCTGTTGACACTCCGTCAACCATGGAATTATAACAAGTCCAGTAGAGCACCACTTAACTCCAATCTCCGTCTACTAATCAAACCTCTTACCAGGCCCGAACTCCTAGATAAACACTAGTGGTAATACTCGAGTATACCGATTAGTCGAGGAGATCACACTCCACTCGACAAAACTAGAGACCCATGGTTCGTTATCTAATCGACCAAACACTTGCCGGCTCGACTCGATTAACTAGCCAGTGGGGTTTGGGTTCCCAAAAAGTATGTATAGTCGATGAGATAACATCTCCAACCGACTTAATCAAGATAAAACTATGGAGACGGAATGAGAGGCACATTCCACTCGGATTGAATGTGGTACATGCTGCCGCTCAGCACTTACAAGTCAAGCACAAGTACAAATTCAAGTACAGGTCAATCAAGTTCAATCAAGTACAAGATCATTCAAGAAGGGGAGGACGAGTGTGAATAAGGGCACACTCGCCTAGCCTTAATCAAGTCATCAATAATGTCTAGCATGTCACATTTCCAAGCATTTCAAGTATTTCAAGTCAATCTACAGGTCACATGTACATAAAGTTACTTGTACATGCATGAAAGAGATATCAAGTGTTTAGTTGAGTTAGGTCAAGTGCGATAAAGTACACACTCGCCTATGAAATGTCAAATCAGATGTTTAATAAATTTCTAGGAACAATGAGGAGGGAACATGCAGTTGGAACACTCACCAATGATTCACTGCTTTCCAAAACCAAGTTCAGGTTCAACTCCCCAGTTAGAGTCAAAATCTGCGATAAAATATCGTATAACAATTTGAAATCAATTACGGTTTCAAAATATAAAAGTTTCACTTAAAGAAAACCAAGTAAATAAATCTCATTTAAGTAGTATTCATTTTACTTATCAAACCCTAGAAAATTCATGCTCGATAAAGAAGTGTTTAAAACTTTTAAGTTCGCAACTTGGTATAAGAAATGAGAAAATCTTGTTTGAAGCGGTCGCTACTTTCTCTTTATAAAATATATAAGTTTTGGCAAAATTTCAGCTTATACATCCCTACTAAGGGGAACTCAAATACCCTAAATACTCTAGGTTCAATTCACCCAAGAATCACCACTCAAGTTCCATATTTCACTTGCTTGAACTTCACGAAATAAAATGGACAGCATTTCCTTTGTATTTTCCTAATTTTTCAGTCATTTAAGGCTTCATTTGTTCCTCAAATCAACCCAATTCAAACACCATAAGTAAGCATATCAAGATAGATCCTCATCTAGGCTAAAAACCATCAAATTTTAACTCATTTCTAACAAGTAACCATCCAATATCAAAGCTGGAAATTTCTTAACAAAGCTGGAAATTCATCTTTTAAACATAAAAGTCACAATCATGCTACTAATCACCTCACAAATTCCATATCCAATCTCCATACCAACATAAGATAGTTGAATAACATAAAGCAAGGCTAAAATGGCAAAACCCTAGCTGAAAATCCACTAATCTACACCAAAACTAGAGTATCATCTAATATATTTCAAGATTCAAGGTATCTACTCCATAGTTTGCTAAAATAAGAAAGAGAAAGGTATTTTTAGACTTTTACCTTCCAAAACACTTGAAGAAAGTGAAAAACAAAAGCTTTCCTCACCAAACAACTCCAAAGTTAAAGTGGGAAATGAAAGTAAGAACGGTTCTAAAAGAACAGAAATTTTCAGTTTTGCACAACATTATTTGAAAAATCATATATATTCATAGGAATTGAGAAAAAATTATGAAATTTACACAGTTGATAGTACTCTGAATCTAGTCGTCAAAAATTTATCGCACTTACCGCACTAGCGGGTCCCACGTCCATAACGCACTTCAAACTTAACATGTACTAACTTATACCAAAAAAATGATTTAAAAACTTGACTCACTTATAAAAATATCGAGGAAATTAAGGTAATAGTTTAAAGTAAAGAAAATGCATTCAACGAAATAAATAAAATACAACCTAATTTTCCGGGTCCTCACACTCTCTCCCCCTTAACAAAATTTCGTCATCGAAATTCTCTTCCTTGCTCACACAACTCGATTCTACAGTGATTTCTTCTACTTTTCAAGAGTTTCTCCTCACTCATGCCACTACCACAATCTATCTAGAAAGAAAATTGTAATAATGCAATGGCTAAAACACTATGCTAAGAAAAATCAGTGAAAATATCAAAAGGTGAAAAGTAACACAATCTTCAATCTCGATGAAAAGAAGAGTTAAAATTGACTACTGTTCTTGCTAATTCTAAAACTTAAACACTATATGTTGACAAATCACCGATAATGTAAGGTCCCTTTCATCGTTACAAATGTACCATGAGACCCGTATCACCCTTTCAAATCAAAATTTCTTCCTTTCGAACCAACAAAGAAAAATTCTCGCTTAAATTTAGGACTACATTATAGTAATAGATTCATGAATAAGGATCCAATGCTGTCCAACCAAGAACATTTAATTCACTAACTAAAAAAATTAGACTCCAAGTTCACTATTTTCAACAGAAATACAACTTACTACATAACGTTTGCAAAACACAGAGTTCAATAAATATAACTATTTCAGGCAAAACCTCACTAATTGCTAACTTTAACAATTACAACTGCTTCACCATCCCAAAATTCATTTGTCTTGGGCAATTCCTCACTTGATGTCCAAGTTGCCCACATCTAAAACATGCACAAATTTTTAAATAACATAATCTTGTATGAATTTTGTTACATGTTTCACACTTAGCAGCTACACATCTCTTCTAGAATCCCTTTGTATTTCTTTTTCAATTCTATGTTCTTGTGCAATAGCTCAATTTTCACCAAGTATTCTTGTTCCCATCATCCTTCCCAGTGCTCAGCTAATCTTTTTTGAAACTCTATTTCCTTTCGAAGAATCTCTATTTTCTTATGCAGATCAGTCAAATTTACCATCTCACTGATTCCCTTAACTCGACGATAGCTTGCCAGGCAAATCCAAGGAGCAGGATAGGTGTGAGGACCCGTAAAATTCTTTATATTTTTCTTAAAATTCCCTTTTATTTGGAAATTATTACTTTAGAATAGCCTTACTACTCATTTACCCCACAATAAGTGCAAATAAACATAGAATCAAGGGTTTTTCCTTTCGTTTTCAAGTTATCGTAAATTAGGGTTTTCACATCTTTTCGTAGTGTGATTAAGCGGTACGGAGTGTGTACTACATTTGGTGATTAAGAGTGAGTTTTAGATGATATTAAGTGTGTGATTAGAAGTTATAATAATAAGTTAGTGAATTATAAGTTAAAACCCTAGTATACGCGATTTAAGAAAAAAACGGCCCGAACCGACGAGTATCGCTCACTACCGATTGAACACCCCACTTGACTACCACTTCCCTACCATAAAATATCCTTGATATTATTGCAAAATATCTCCCTCATCCTCAGCTCTCTTGGCCGAAATTGTTGACTCAAAAATACAAGAGAAAAGAAAAAAAATTTGGATGGAAATTGGTGGTGACAAGTGGCCTCAATCCCTTGCACCTTTGACCCAAGTGAAGACTAAGTCTTAAAACCATCTTGGAGCTTCATTCTTCTCCATTTTTGCAGCTTGTTGGCCGAGCATAAGAGAGAGAGTGAGCAAGAGAAAAACAACTTCATTTCATCTTGATTTGACCATTTGAGTGAAACCAAGAAAAACTAAACCGATTAATCACTAGTTTGGGAGCTTGGGAAGCTTAAGGAACCAAAAATTTCAAGGGGAAGTGGAGGATAACTCTAGCAAGCTTTGTTTTGAGGTAATATGGCTGCCCACACTTTTCTTTGTCCTTTAATCATGTTGGAGTTGCTTAGTAGCTTGTATTTGTGGTTATAATAATGCTTATATCAAGTGATTTTGGATGATTGGAATGATGCAATTGAGTTAGGGTTTGAATGATACCCTCCTCATACTTGTTGTATGGATGGTGTAGGATGTATATATGTTGGTATAAGAGGTGGTAGTGATGGTTTCAAGCTAAAAATGAGATTTATATCTTGATTGTAGCAAATTTCCAGAATTGAAGTTAGTATGTACCCTGTTCTGCCCGGTTTCAGTTCACCATGTTAGAGGCCGAATTAGGCTTAGAATAAAACATGAAAGTTGTATATAATGATGTTTTACAGTTTTCTACAAAATTTCAACTCAATCCTATCACTGTAGCATGTGAAAATACAAAAATACCCCTGACTGCCATAGGTAAAACTTTAGGGACAGTTTTGACATTTCACCAATTTGACCGTGCCTGTTCACACTGATGCGTACTAAATTAGCATTTAGCCAAAACACAAAAGTTGTAGTGCTATGTCCTAGCTTTCCAACGCCCCTGGAATCACCTCGATTGGACTTCGGTAGCTTGAGTTATGGCCATTTGAATATAGTGCAGTTAACTAGCCTGTTGGTAGGAATCCGGTTCTGTAAATTGGGAATATGACTTGGATACACTAGAAACTGGAATAAGTGGTCTTCATCAAAATCGTAGCCCTCTGTCTTTGCTTCGAAATGGTATAAATTTCACTTCAATCCGATAAGTGTAGCCTCGGTTGTGTCCGTTACGCAAAATAACATCAAATCTGTCTTTTGTTTCTCGACTCAACCTTCATTTCCGCACGTGTTCCTAGCTTGATTTTGTACTTGAATGACTTGGAGCCTATGGAATTGCTATTGAAATGGGATGATTTTGTGTGTGACTTTGGGATTGTTTGAGGAAAAGAATGAAGCCATAAATGGCTGGAAAATAGGTAAATACAAAGGGCGTGCTGCCCAAATTTACGCTCGAGAACTAGGTCGATATACTTGCGACTTGAGTAAGGTTTGAGAGCGAATAACACGTGGACCATCTAGGGTATTTACGCCTTCTTTTATCGAGGTATATAAGTTAGAATTCGGCCGAAACTTGTACCCTTGGAAAAATGAAATTTTCGACTAATAGAAATACGTTTTCTTTGTCACTTCGACTCAAATGGAGATTTTAAAGTTTTACGAGTGAGCATAAGTTTTGCAAATATTTTACTCATGTCCTTTGGTTTAAATGTACTCTTTTTACTACCAAAACCATATTTATACTTTGTACTAGTACGTATTCGAATTGTCTTTCAATCACTTAAATCTTTGGTAGTTGAAGGATAATGTGTTCTTTTGATTATTTTAGGGTTTATTGGTGATTGAGGGTGTTATCCGGAAGGATACTTTGGACGTTATTTTGCTTAAATATGTGAGTTTTCCTTGTTTGTTATATTTTCATTGACTATGTGGCTTGTTCTTGATTATATGACTTGTTATGAACGAATGACAACATGTTAAATGTTTTCAATGATTGCTTAAAATGAGTTTTCTAGGTGAGTGTGTACTTTATCGCACTCGACCTAAATGAATGTGAAATTTTCAATGATTAAATAATTAAATGCTAGTTGCGCATGAATGTAAGCATTTTGGCTGAACTGGGCCCTCGCCCTTCGTTGCCGGTCGACTCGAGCCAGAAGCGGACTCGGTCGGGCAATTAGGTGACTCTCGGTGAACGTTTGGTATACTCGAGTATTGCTGTAGCGACCCCACTTTCTCCTAAGGCGAACCAGAGAGTTGGCGGGCCGTCTGCCTAGCTCTCGCCAGGACTCACGCAAGCAAGCTAGTAAAATCCTTTCGAAGTATAACCTAATCTATTACAACGTCGTTTCTCTCCAAATAGGCCGATAACTAAAACCACATTAACTTCAGAGATAACAGCACTATAAGATAGCTAATCGTCGATTCTTAGGATACCTTCCCGATTACAAACCATGAAACAAAACATACAATTCAAATACATTCGTACAAGCCAAGTAACAAATTCATACAAGCCACATAACCAATCTAGGGTTTGCACTTTTCCAGCTTCAAGTGGCAACCCTAAACAAAAGCTACATTGTTTAATACGAATTACAACCATAAAAAGTAAAAGTAGAGTTCAAATCTTTCTCAAGTGTCAGGACCTGTCAAGGAAAACAAATAACGTGGGGTGAGCTAAAACTCAGTGGTGCCCCGGAACATGCAATCACATAAATCAAACAGTGAGTAATAATTTCAACAAAATTAAACAATTAGGAAAGCGTATAACAGCACAAGGTAGGATACAGGGGCTCTCAGGAGCCATTCCCCACGCTTGATCAAAATATACCGTAGTTGACCCTCCGTCAACTTTCACTACTTACGGTCCATGTTGATCTTTTCATTTTTTTTTTCTTAACTCCAACCACCAATCACACCCCTTTACCGGGCCCGCACGCCAATCACGAATGAGAGTGGTAATACTCGAGTATGCCTTTTTATAAACTAGTCGAGGGATTCACCCAACGACGTCACAACACGTAGTTACCAGGTCAGGATAAGAGGCCCTCCCACCCTAAGGTGTGGTACATTCCCCTGCCTGGTGATTTAGTACTTGAGATAGGATAAGAGGCCCTCCCACCCGCAGGTGTGGTACATTCCCCTACTCAGTACTTAGCAAGTGCGAGCAAGATATTCACAAAAACATTTCAAGCAAGTCACCACTCGAAAGGCTAGTGTGATAAAGTACACACTGCTCACTTCGATGGATCAGAAACCATTTTCCAAATTATCACGTATCGAGTCAAGAAAGCACTTTAACCAAATAAGCATAGAACAAGCAGAGACACTCACCAAAAGTGAAGTCACAGGTCAAGCTGGGAATCGAAATCCGCATCCTCGCTAAATCCTAGAAAACCAAGTTTTAAAACGATAAGTTTTACTATACAAGTTCTTGGTTTACGTATATAAAAAATTATCTAGTATATGACTAGTTTATTTTCTCGAAATAAATCGACAATCCACTTAAAGTTAAAACTAGTAAAAGTAGTAAAATATTTCGTATAGTTTCCTTAAAAATACTTTTCTTTCTAGAGGTGCAACTAGATCTAATTTACTTGAAGTAAGTTTTCTTGCCGAGCAAGTTTTCTACGCTTTTTAGTTAAAATTATTAAAATCTCGTGTTTTTGACAATTTTCCTCTAGAACAACTAGCCAGGGACAATTTTTAAGAAAAGAAAAGAAAATAAAATAATACCTAGGGTTTTAAAAACTAGTGCAATCATTTTCTAGAAATAATAAGGCTAGTTTAAGCCAAAGAAAGAAATAACTAGTCTGCAAGGTTTTAAAAAATCTCGACAGTTGAATTTCTAACATTATCGTGCTATACTAAATTTTGTAGTTCAATACTAGGGCAAAATATATTCACGTAGCTTGATTTAAAAATACTCAAGTTCACAGGACCAAAATGGACTTCACGATTTCAGTTCACACGCACATTGTATCCCAGTTGGCCACTACAGAAAAATTATATTTCAAACAGCAATCTCACTAGGACTTCGTCAATCATTAGCCCTAGGTCTCAATAAATCCATTTCAAATCGGAATTTGAACAAAATAAGTCCAAGGCATCCAACACAATCCCATCAAGATTCCAAGTTTTGTAAAATGTATTCAAACGACCAAGGCTTCATCAATCATTAGCTCTTGGTATCCGACAATTATTTCTTACACAATTTAGCCAAAATTTCAAATGTTTAAAGTCACTAATATGTATTTGAAACCAAGGACAAGATTTGCAACAACCTCTTATCCAAGATTGCCACCAATAATCTCATTACACGTACACAAATGCAGATTAAACATTTTCCAGCAATTTATATTCCAAAGTATCTGTTCCAATGCCAAGAAATTCCATCGACTAAACCGCAAGGGGTTTATCCACCAAGTAACTTCTATCTTAACATTTCAGCCATAAAACCAAATTGTCTCCCCAAAATTTCACATGCATGACCATCTTAATATATTCTGAAGTGCCATCAACAATAATATGACATTTCACAGTGAATCAAACTTTAATGTAACAATTTGGAACCCAAAATTCGCAAAAGAAATCTAGAAAAATTCTTTCTTCTTCCCTCGGTTAAACTGAAAAAAAATTTCAGCAGCTATGTTTCAACATTTTTGGCCAATTCTACCAGCAGATCAAGTGTTTCACAACTGAATATCTTACAAGACTTAAAACAACATATTTCAGGCATTTCCAACCATTATGCTCCAAGGAAAAATTTCAGAAGCAAGCTGAAATTCCAACTCAACTCTCGGCTACCACCAAAAATTTCCAGCAGCTAATTGGTCATAAAATCCAAACTTTTCCTCGGCTGAATCATTGTGTTAAGTACCCAAAACTAACATGCAAGGCTACTTAATGAAATTACTTATC
The DNA here is from genome assembly GCF_003713205.1 of Coffea eugenioides. Classification (NCBI taxonomy): domain Eukaryota; kingdom Viridiplantae; phylum Streptophyta; class Magnoliopsida; order Gentianales; family Rubiaceae; genus Coffea; species Coffea eugenioides. Next base: position 51,122,672 of record NC_040045.1, read on the forward strand.
ATTTCCAGTTCAAATCAAGTTCGGTCAGCAACTATAATCATCCACAATTCCAGAAATTCTGTTCACTACCCTCGGATGAACTTGCATGTAGCAGTTTTCTGTTTCATTTTTTTTTCTTGCTTAGCCGAACTAATGAACTTCATGCAAATTGACAGGGTGCCGAACCTGTACAATAATAAATACCTACTCGAGAAAAATACAGATTTTGTATATAGCGGTGAGTAGGGTCGAATCCACAGGGACTGGGGATAATTTGTTTCTTCTAGAGTCCAAAGTATGGGGGGTTTTGGATTAAATGCTAACTAAATAAATTAACTGCAGAAAATAATTAATTAAAAGAAATGATTGGGGAAAACTCTAGCCAAGGGTACACTTCAGAAATGGTTCAGGCACTGATCATTGATTCACAGATAATTCCACATTTATTAATAGATTAGTTATAGTTGTCATGCACGCGATAAACAACCAACCCTTCCTTAATTTCTCGATAGCTAAGGTACGACCGTTAGCTATTTCTCTAACCCAAAAACAACCCTAGGTACGACGTAGGATTTAATTTCTAGATTGCATTAATAATTAGAAAGGCCCAATCCTAACTAACAAACACGCTACGAGGGTTTGTTTAAACTAGATCGTATGCTCCCCTGACATAAACCTAATTACGCCAGTTGCTACTAAGATAGAGATAACGAACAATTACGGATTCAATTATCCCTATTTAACAAAATAGCCTATGTGAATAATTAAATATTGCGCATCTATTCAATCACTCACACGAGTTATAGCAATTAAAAGCAGGAAACATATAAATACCAATAAATTAAGGAAGCAATTAAAATAAATTAGATCTCACAGTAATTGTTGAACCAAGTCTTCAGTTGTCCCCTTGACTAGAATTAAGAGGTTAGTCCTCCATTAATGGAGAACAACCATGCGAAAGAGCTAAGAAAAGAAAACTAAAACTATGCTAAAAACTGTCTCTGTAGCCTTTCTTACAATTGTCTTTTTATAGCCAAAAGGAAGATGACCCCAAGCTATCCATCCAGTGGTCCCCACAAATAAGGAACAAAAACAACTCTCAAAGCTTCCTACGTTTCTTTCCTTCCAAAGTCCAATGACTAATGCTTTTCTGTGGTCCCCGCCGCAGATTCCAAATCAAAGTACAAAAGGCAAGGCCTCTTGATGTCTCCTCCTCTTTTTCGTCTTTCATTGCTCTTAGGACTCTTAAGTACTCAAGACACTCCCAATTAATTTTCGACCAATAGAAATACGTTTTCTTTGTCACTTCGACTCAAATGGAGATTTTAAAGTTTTACGAGTAAGCATAAGTTTTACAAATATTCTACTTATGTCCTTTGGTTTAAATGTACTCTTTTTACTACCAAAACCATATTTATACTTTGTACTAGTACGTATTCGAATTGTCTTTGAATCACTTAAATCTTTGGTGGTTGAAGCATAATATGTTCTTTTGATTATATTAGGGTTTCTTGGTGATTGAGGGTGTTATCCGGAAGGATACTTTGGACGTTATTTTGCTTAAATAGGTGAGTGTTCCTTGTTTGTTATATTTTCATTGACTATGTGACTTGTTCTTGATTATATGACTTGTTATGAACAAATGATAACATGTTAAATGTTTTCAATGATTGCTTAAAATGAGTTTTCTAGGTGATTGTGTACTTTATCGCACTCGACCTAAATGAATGTGAAATTTTCAATGATTAAATAATTAAATGCTAGTTGCGCATGAATGTAAGCCGTTTGGCTGAACTGGGCCCTCGCCCTTCGTTGCCGGTCGACTCGAGCCAGAAGCGGACTCGGTCGGGCAATTTGGTGACCCTGGGTGAACGTTTGGTATACTCGAATATTGCCTTGTAGTCTGGTGGAGCCTGGCCAACGTCCAGGAGGGGGTGAAATGAAATGAATGAACGAATGTCAATGTAAATGAAGGGTTTTACTTATCAAAATGCATTTACAAACGAATGGAGAAATAAGGAAATGAAAGGAGAATGAATGAATGAATGATTGGCTCCATGTGAGCACGTATCCTTTTAATGAATGTGTTATTATCGCTTTCCATTGTCAATGTTTCTTGAATTATTGGTTATCTATGGTTAATGCATTGAACTTATTGTCTGATTATGTGTTCGGAACCTCACTGAGCTTTTAGCTCATCCCTTTAGTTTTGGTTTCCTTAACAGGGGAAGGCGAGAAAGGACGAGAGCTCGGTATAGACTAGCTTAGACTAGTTTCAGATTTTTGTAATGGTTCTCGCCCTACCTTTCGGCACGGGCTGGATGTATGAAGGATTGAGAACCTTTGTATATTCGGTGTTTGTACTCTCTTTTGAAATAGAAATGTATATAAGTTTCGCGTTAAGTTTTGGATTGTTGATATATTTATTCCTGTGGTTTTATTCTGGTTTTAAGTGAGGACTGAAGTGAACGACTGAGTCCCGGCGAGAGTTGGGCAGGCGGTCCGCCAAACCCTTTGGTTCACCTTAGGGGGAGGTGGAGCTGTCACAGTTGGTATCAGAGCCTGTTTCGCGTGATCTCTGCGCGGAGTGAGCTTGGCCTAAGTGGTGAATAAGTATGACGGATTAAGTGCTCGTTGAGCTTAAGCTATGGAGTCATGACTTGTTATAGGCCTTAAATCTTTCTCCCGGTATTTGAGAACAATTGATAGGTGCGTCAGGTGGGAATCTCGATTGTAGATTGTTTACTCTTGGGACTGGCCAGCTCGAGATGTGAATTGTCTTATTTCGGATTCTCGTACCCGAGTACTCTAGAGTTGAGGCGATGCTAAGTGTGTGAGATTTGCATTTTGGGAACATGAACAGGCTTTGTTTGGCTAGAATGAGTACAAGAGGTCAACGGACGTTTAGTTTGGATAGAAAGTGACGTGAGAGACCGAACGGGGTTATTTAACTGAGACTGGGACGACATCGACTTTTCTTTTGATTCGCCCTTATATTGTTACTACATGACGTTAGTTTGTGTATTTGTGTATATGATAACTTGTCTAACTTGATATGTATGTGTGTATTTGATCATCTCTCTCCTTGATATACGGTGTGTTATGTGTGTATATGTCTATTGGTATAGTGGTGTGCTAGAAATTAGTTACTTTAGTTAACATACTGCGTTTATTCACTAAATTACTTTTTTGGGAAAAGAAACGAAAAGAGAGGGGAAAAATAATATGGAGGGAAGACGTAGTAACGGACGTGGTCGTGGCCGTGGGACCAAGCGAGCCCAAGAGCCAAGAGAAGAAAGGGAAACAACAGCTGAACAAGAGCAAGGACCGAGGGTTGAAGCCGGGGACCAAATGGCGACGGCAATTCAACAAATGACAAATATTTTAGCAAGGTTGGTGGACCAACAAGGTCAAATTCCTGTGAATCAACCTCCGAACCCTGAAATAGGAGAAGATTGGGCTCTTGCGAGGTTTCAGAAGTTTGCTCCCCCGAAATTCCTTGGAGGGCTTGATCCGGACATAGCTGAACAGTGGCTGGAGGCCATGATCAACATCTTTGCAGCTTTGAACTATACCGAACAAAGACAAGTGAACTTTGCGGTATTTCAATTTGAAGGACCGACCCGAGCGTGGTGGAACGTGATTAAGGCAAAGTGGGAAAGAGAACAAACCGTATGGAGATGGGCTAACTTCCTAAGGGAATTTAACGAAAAGTATCTCCCACCTTTAGTCCAAGAAAGGAGGGATGATGAGTTTATTGGATTATGCCAGGGAACCCAAAGTGTGGCCGAATATGAACCGAAATTTACCAAATTGTCTAAGTTTGCTTCCGAATTAGTGGCCACGGAACAGAGAAGGGTGAGACGGTTTATACAGGGATTGAATTTAGAAATTCAAGAAGCTCTAGCGGCGGTTCAAATTAATACTTTCACGGAATCCCTTAAGAAAGCCCAAGGAATTGAGGCTGCGAAAGCACAGATAAAAACCTCCCAAACTCGAAAAAGGGGTGCACCTGGTAGTGTGACTGAGGAACCAAGTGAATCGATAGCACATTTCAAAGTGCAGAAAGTGAACCCTTTACCCCGCCCACCATGGACATTAAGGGCGTTAGAAGAACGATCCACAAAAGAAAGTTATGTAGGCCATGGGGAGATTTCTCAAACAAGCCGACAAGTGGCTTCTTCCTTGACTTGTGGCTACTGTGGAAAGGCCAATCACAGTGAGAGTGATTGTTGGAGGAAAGGGCGGAAGTGGTGACCACCAGGTTAGAACTGTCCGAGGAAACAGTCACGTGAAAGTAGTACTAGCAACTGGAGGGCACTAAATCAAAATCAGCGAATGAAAAAGGGAACCGAACAAAAGTACCGGTAAGGGTATATGCTTAGACAACCAACAAGCTCCTGAGCCATCTGAAGGTAAAAATTTGAGGACGAAATTTCTTAAGGGGAGAGAATGTGAGGACCCGTAAAATTCTTTATATTTTTCTTAAAATTCCCTTTTATTTGGAAATTATTACTTTAGAATAGCCTTACTACTCATTTACCCCACAATAAGTGCAAATAAACATAGAATCAAGGGTTTTTCCTTTCGTTTTCAAGTTATCGTAAATTAGGGTTTTCACATCTTTTCGTAGTGTGATTAAGCGGTACGGAGTGTGTACTACATTTGGTGATTAAGAGTGAGTTTTAGATGATATTAAGTGTGTGATTAGAAGTTATAATAATAAGTTAGTGAATTATAAGTTAAAACCCTAGTATACGCGATTTAAGAAAAAAACGGCCCGAACCGACGAGTATCGCTCACTACCGATTGAACACCCCACTTGACTACCACTTCCCTACCATAAAATATCCTTGATATTATTGCAAAATATCTCCCTCATCCTCAGCTCTCTTGGCCGAAATTGTTGACTCAAAAATACAAGAGAAAAGAAAAAAAATTTGGATGGAAATTGGTGGTGACAAGTGGCCTCAATCCCTTGCACCTTTGACCCAAGTGAAGACTAAGTCTTAAAACCATCTTGGAGCTTCATTCTTCTCCATTTTTGCAGCTTGTTGGCCGAGCATAAGAGAGAGAGTGAGCAAGAGAAAAACAACTTCATTTCATCTTGATTTGCACCATTTGAGTGAAACCAAGAAAAACTAAACCGATTAATCACTAGTTTGGGAGCTTGGGAAGCTTAAGGAACCAAAAATTTCAAGGGGAAGTGGAGGATAACTCTAGCAAGCTTTGTTTTGAGGTAATATGGCTGCCCACACTTTTCTTTGTCCTTTAATCATGTTGGAGTTGCTTAGTAGCTTGTATTTGTGGTTATAATAATGCTTATATCAAGTGATTTTGGATGATTGGAATGATGCAATTGAGTTAGGGTTTGAATGATACCCTCCTCATACTTGTTGTATGGATGGTGTAGGATGTATATATGTTGGTATAAGAGGTGGTAGTGATGGTTTCAAGCTAAAAATGAGATTTATATCTTGATTGTAGCAAATTTCCAGAATTGAAGTTAGTATGTACCCTGTTCTGCCCGGTTTCAGTTCACCATGTTAGAGGCCGAATTAGGCTTAGAATAAAACATGAAAGTTGTATATAATGATGTTTTACAGTTTTCTACAAAATTTCAACTCAATCCTATCACTGTAGCATGTGAAAATACAAAAATACCCCTGACTGCCATAGGTAAAACTTTAGGGACAGTTTTGACATTTCACCAATTTGACCGTGCCTGTTCACACTGATGCGTACTAAATTAGCATTTAGCCAAAACACAAAAGTTGTAGTGCTATGTCCTAGCTTTCCAACGCCCCTGGAATCACCTCGATTGGACTTCGGTAGCTTGAGTTATGGCCATTTGAATATAGTGCAGTTAACTAGCCTGTTGGTAGGAATCCGGTTCTGTAAATTGGGAATATGACTTGGATACACTAGAAACTGGAATAAGTGGTCTTCATCAAAATCGTAGCCCTCTGTCTTTGCTTCGAAACGGTATAAATTACACCTCAATCCGATAAGTGTAGCCTCTGTTGTGTCCGTTACGCAAAACAACGTCAAATCTGTCTTTTGTTTCTTGACTCAACCTTCATTTCCGCACATGTTCCTAGCTTGATTTTGTACTTGAATGACTTGGAGCCTATGGAATGGCTATTGAAATGAGATGATTTTGTGTGTGACTTTGGGATTGATTGAGGAAAAGAATGAAGCCATAAATGGCTGGAAAATAGGTAAATACAAAGGGCGTGCTGCCCAAATTTACGCTCGAGAACTAGGTCGATATACTTGCGACTTGAGTAAGGTTTGAGAGCGAATACACGTGAACCATCTAGGGTATTTACGCCTTCTTTTATCGAGGTATATAAGTTAGAATTCGGCCGAAACTTGTACCCTTGGAAAAATGAAATTTTCGACTAATAGAAATACGTTTTCTTTGTCACTTCGACTCAAATGGAGATTTTAAAGTTTTACGAGTGAGCATAAGTTTTGCAAATATTTTACTCATGTCCTTTGGTTTAATGTACTCTTTTTACTACCAAAACCATATTTATACTTTGTACTAGTACGTATTCGAATTGTTTTTGAATCACTTAAATCTTTGGTAGTTGAAGGATAATGTGTTCTTTTGATTATTTTAGGGTTTATTGGTGATTGAGGGTGTTATCCGGAAGGATACTTTGGACGTTATTTTGCTTAAATAGGTGAGTTTTCCTTGTTTGTTATATTTTCATTGACTATGTGGCTTGTTCTTGATTATATGACTTGTTATGAACGAATGACAACATGTTAAATGTTTTCAATGATTGCTTAAAATGAGTTTTCTAGGCGAGTGTGTACTTTATCGCACTCAACCTAAATGAATGTGAAATTTTCAATGATTAAATAATTAAATGCTAGTTGCGCATGAATGTAAGCCGTTTGGCTGAACTGGGCCCTTGCCCTTCGTTGCCGGTCGACTCGAGCCAGAAGCGGACTCGATCGGGCGATTTGGTGACCCTGGGTGAACGTTTGGTATACTCGAGTATTACCTTGTAGTCTGGTAGAGCCTGGAGTCCAGGAGGGGGTGAAATGAAATGAATGAACGATTGTCAATGTAAATGAAGGGTTTTACTTATCAAAATGCATTTACAAACGAATGGAGGAATAAGGAAATGAAAGGAGAATGAATGAATGAATGAATGGCTCCTTGTGAGCACGTATCCTTTTAATGAATGTGTTATTATCGCTTTCCATTGTCAATGTTTCTTGAATTATTGGTTATCTATGGTTAATGCATTGAACTTATTGTTTGATTATGTGTTCGGAACCTCACTGAGCTTTTAGCTCATCACTTTAGTTTTGTTTTCCTTAACAGGGGAAGGCGAGCAAGGACGAGAGTTCGGTATAGACTAGCCTAGACTAGTTTCAGATTTTTGTAATGGTTCTCGCCCTACCTTTCGGCACGGGCTGAATGTATGAAGGATTGAGAACCTTTGTATATTCGGTGTTTGTACTCCCTTTTGAAATAGAAATGTATATAAGTTTCGCGTTAAGTTTTGGATTGTTGATATATTTATTCCTGTGGTTTTATTCCGGTTTTAAGTGAGGACTGAAGTGAACGACTGAGTCCCGGCGAGAGTTGGGCAGGCGGTCTGTCAAACCCTTTGGTTCACCTTAGGGGGAGGTGGGGCTATCACAATAAGTAACTAATTACAATTGGAAACTCTAGCCATATAATTTTAAATTCATTCACTTCCAATCCAACCCCCAGAGTTTAAACTTAGCTATTCTCAAATGAGATAGACAAGAAAGTAGAATACAGGTAGGGCAATATCTCAAAATACTATGCCACTTATTCTTATTCCGGGATTTTAACACAAGGAGTATCCTTATCACTTATGTACATAATGAAATCCTAAAGTATATTTCATATTTCAAAAGTTCCACACCCTATCTCAAGTGTTTGCATATGGGTATAGAGCCCAAAATTTTTTTTGCTTCTCAAAATCCCTATACCAAATTCTTTTCCACAGAATCTTTATACATGATCCAAAACTCTCAATATCAGATAATATACAATCTTACACGTTTATCAAAGTACTAACCACTAGCACAAAAGTGTCATGCAATTTATGGCCTTCACTACTTGGTCCCTTATCTCGGCCCTGGGTTCTTGATTTGGTCAGCCATAGATTTCCAATCACCCTTCCTTAATCCCGAGGTTATCTAAACCTATTCAGACGACCAAATAGCATTTCCCTAACTTTCTTTTCCATAAGTCCGTATATATATACATAGGAGGATAGGATTCAGTTAGGCATGTAGACAAAGGTAGTCAATCAAGAGTCCAAAATACATTTATTTGATATATCACAAGATAATTACATCTTTAGTTTAAGTTAGTCCATATCAAAATCAAGTAAACATATAACAAATTTGTACATTCATAGGAGAAATGAAATAGGTTTGCAAAGCTAACACTTTAAACATTCACAACAACTATTAAAGTCCAAACCTAACCACAATCTATCAAAATCCTAGCCAAACGTTTATTGGACTAGTCCAAGATAGCATTCATCGTTCCAATCTCCTCAATCGGTTAAATTTCAAGTCCAATTGATGAGGAGGTCAAGAGGGCTATCCAAGTGGAGCAAGTGAAGGTGCCATTGGGGCCTATGACACGAGCCCGCGCAAAGAGATTGAATGAATCACTACAATTATTGGTTCGTGCAGCCCGAGCGACCAGTGGAGAGCCAAAGGCTATTGAGGGCCTTAATGAAGCTAGAGATGTGATCTTGCTCGCAGCCATTCAAGAAGATTAGCTACCCAATATCCGGCCAAGGGCCCATGGGCCTTCATCAGTTAGTAGGGGGTAATAAAGAGGTCCAACACGACTATGGGTTGGACCTTAGTTGTTGTCAGTCTTTGACCATAGGCTAGGCCATGTGGGCCACCTTTGTAGTCCCTACGCTGAGTTGTTACAGTGGGCCGCATTTTCCTTCAACTTTTTACAAGCTTTGTTAGGTTTTAGTTACGGCTACAAATAGCCTCAAGTCGTTGTTTACATGGACTTTTTGACGATTAATAAAAATTACATTGAGAGTTCTCTCAAGCTTCATTGAAGCACCTTGAATATCTTAGATTTGTATCTTAGGTATTCAATTGACTTATCAATCTAGGACCGCGCTAGATTGTGGCGTCTTCTACAATACCGAGGTTCGTTGACCACGTGATCAACGGGTTTAGGTGATCCGCTGCGTTCGTCGTCTTCAACGTGAGTCCCTACCTTCTAGATCCAAGTATTTTGTGCGGGTTGCATCACATGGTTGGTGCCATTCGTATCACCAATACAAGAATCCCCAAATTCACTTATGATTTCTATTCACATCATAATACACTAGACTATATTCCTTCCGAATTCACAAGTATTCCCTCAGGAAAAGTATTTAGTACTCAAGTATAAGAATCCAAAACTAGGAGAATTTACGACTTACGCTCCCAAGTGCAAATCGACAAAGTTTAAGATTCCTACCTGACATACATATCTATCAACCTCAAGTAGCATGGTAAAGATTTTGCGCTTACCACTTTCATAATTCACAACTTACGCTCAAGAAGAGCACTTAGTCCTTTATACATATTCACATAATTGGGACCATATCACCACTTGGCCCAAACTCACTCCTCGAAGTGACTCTAATACTATTTGTGACGACCCCACTTTCCCCTAGAGCGTACCCAAGGGTTTAGCGGACCGCCTGCCCAGCTCTCTTCAAGACTCGCTCACACACTTCAAAAAAATGGGTTACAACTTCAAAAGTAAATGAAACCGTAGTTCCCAAACTTAGGATGTACATTTATACCCAATTCTAACTCAAACTGTGACGCCCGAAAAAAGAAGAAAGGAAATTTCTGGTGAATAGTGAGAATCCGGCCGGATTCTGTTCACCCGGCCGGATTGGCAGGGGTTTTGGAAAAAATTGAATTTCGCCACTGCCACGAATCCGGCCAGCAATCCGGCTGGATTGTGAGGTGGCACCTCGGCAGCCAATTTTGACCGGCTGTTTTTCCTTCATTCTTATCTTGTTTCTTGGCTGAGCTATCTTCACTTTCCTCCTTGCTTGGCCGGCTGTTTTGAGAGAGAAAACAAGAGAGGAAAAACTTCATTTTCTAATTCACTTTCTTGCCCAAATCTTGAGTTTTAACCGCTAGTTTTGCAATCTATTCCATACAAGTGCTCACTAAGGAGGTTTAAAGCTATTGGTGGAGTTGTTTTGGAGGAGGAAGCACTAAGCTACCAATTTTCTTGAGATTTAAAGGTATCTTGCCAAGAACTTCCTAGCTACTTTAATTGATTGTTAATTGGTGGATTAGAGATGTTATATATGCTATTTTGTGGAAGGTTTCATGGATTGTAGTAGAGTTTTGATAAATTTCATAGTTATTGATGATTTTCCTATTTTATATGGTGAATTATGGTTGGTCATGGAATGATAGCTTGAGATAGTGTAAAATGGAGCTTTTGTGTGTTAATTGTGGTTTGTTATGGAAATTCCAGCTTGTGTAGATTAATTCCAGTTTTAGGATTTTGATTTGGGGCTTAAATTGTGATTGATTTGAGATGTAATTGGTGATGTATTGTAGGATGGAAAATAAGAAAATTAAGGGGAAGTGCTGTCCAATCTCTAAGAGCATTTGATTGCTTTGAGTAAGTGGACTCTTGGTAGAAATGAAGGACTTGGACTTGATCAAGGAAACTATCTATGATTGATGGATCATGAGCTGTGGTTTGTGAGTGATTCCACAACTATTTACAAAGTTACTTTTCGAACTATTTCTTGCATTGCTTACTCGATTGCATATCATGAGTGCTTGCATGTGTATCATGAAATGATTTGGCTCCAATGAGTTCTTAGGAAGTCTTGTGCTTAAACTCAACGTCTCCACCACTGTTTATTTGGAGCACCGATGGCTCCCTATTACTGGTTAACTGTTACTGGATCCGTTTGAGCGTTGGACGTTTAAGTACAATGATTTCCCTGGCTCACAAGAGCAATAAACGTACATTTGATCATTGATTCATGAACATCATCTAAATGCATTATTGTGAAACTGGTTGGATTACTGATTTTACTGGTCACTCGCTGAGCTTGTAGCTCACCCAAAAATATTTTTCACCCTCCACAGGGCTCGAGGCAAAGGAAGCGCGTGTAATGAGTTATTAGTATGACTGGATGAAATATCTCTTGTATAATTTGAATTCGAACTCAATCCACTTGTGGTATGTGAATTCGGGGAACTTTGGAAGATGTAATATTTGAGCCGGATATTGTAATTATAATTATATGAGAACTGAGGACTTTTGTCTTATTCGGGGAATTGCACCACTACTTGAGATTTGTAATGTAGGTAAGTATACGTTCTAAGCTTGGGAAATGTTATTTCGTTTATTACTGAGGTTGTACCCTATGGTATTGGATGTGAGTGATGAAATTTATTTGAGAACTGTAGTGAGCCCAGCGAGAGCTGGGTAGGCGGTCCGCTAAACCCTTTGGTTCACTTTAAAGAGAGGTGGGGCTGTCACACAAACATTCATACATTTTCGAATATAACAAGAGATTCAAGTTCTAGTTGCACTTCTAACCCAAACCGAGCACTAGCGCTAGTAGAATTACAAAGTTAAAAGTCTAGACAAAACTATCCTTTCCAGCTTCACGCCTATGCTCGTACCCCCTATAAAGAAAACAAAAACTAATAGGATGAGCCAAAAATCAGTGAGCTTCCAAAACATCATGCAGACCCAAGTAGCGAGTTGACCATTGTATAACACTTGAAACATCAAAGTAACGAGCATAAGAGTTCATAAAAATCAATAACACTTCAAATAGCAAATTATTAGATATCTACCATTTCCAGGTAAAAGGATACACTCTGCTCTCGGGAGCAGGTTCCATGGCCACTTGTTCAAAATCTGTTGACACTCCGTCAACCATGGAATTATAACAAGTCCAGTAAAGCACCACTTAACTCCAATCTCCGTCTACCAATCAAACCTCTTACCAGGCCCAAACTCCTAGATAAACACTAGTGGTAATACTCGAGTATACCGATTAGTCGAGGAGATCACACTCCACTCGACAAAACTAGAGACCCATGGTTCGTTATCTAATCGACCAACCCTTGCCGACTCGACTCGATTAACTAGCCAGTGGGGTTTGGATTCCCAAAAAGTATGTATAGTCGATGAGATAACATCTCCAATCGATTTAATCAAGATAAAAGTACGGAGACGGAATGAGAGGCACCTTCCACTCGGATTGAATATGGTACATGCTGCCGCTCAGCACTTACAAGTAAAGCACAAGTACAAACCCAAGTACAGGTCAATCAAGTTCAATCAAGTACAAGATCATTCAAGAAGGGGAGGACGAGTGCGAATAATGGCACACTCGCCTAGCCCTGATCAAGTCACAAATAATGTCTAGCATGTCACATTTCCAAGCATTTCAAGTATTTCAAGTCAATCTACAGGTCACATGTACATAAAGTTACTTGTACATGCGTGAAAAAGATATCAAGTGTTTAGTTGAGTTAGGTCAAGTGCGATAAAGTACACACTGTCACGACCCCATTTTCCCCTAAGGCGAACCAGAGGGGTCAACGGGCCGCCTGCCCAGCTCTCGCCGGGACTCAGTCGATCACTACAGTCCTCAAACAAATACAAGATAAAATCTCCAATATAAATCAAATATTCCAACATTTACATATCAAAAGCGAAGCGTCCACGCTTCCACTGCGCCACTCTGATCCTTGGTCACAATGATTATACAGGAGGAAGTCCAAAACTTGACTATTACACATCCGATCAATTCTAAACGTTCGATACATTCAATACAATCCCCAATATGACTGATTACACAAAAGGAAATCCAAGTTCAATCCATACATGAAATAATCCAGGAGTAAACACTACAAGCCCTTCCTTCGCCTTGAGCCCTGTGGAGGGGAATAAAACATTTTGGGGTGAGCTAGAAGCTCAGCGAGTAACCAGTAAAATCAGTTATCAAATCAGTTTCACAATCGTTCATTTCAATAATGTCGTAAATCAAATGATAAGTCTAGAAACAATTACAACGTTTACAAAACATTAAATATGGGGTATCAATAATTCAAGAAACATGTACAATGGAAAGCGATAGTAACATTCGTGCAAAGGATACATTCATTCTCCTGTCATTTCATTGTATTTTTGGTTTCATTCGTGCATTCATTCACCCCGTCCCTGGCTTTTGGCCAGGCTCCACCAACCTACAAGGTAATACTCGAGTATACCGAAACGTTCACCCAAGTTCCTAGTCGCCCGACCGAGTCCGCTTCTGGCTCGAGACGACCGGTAACAAGGGGCAATGGCCAGTTCAGCCCAAAAGGCTTACATTCATGCGCAAGTAGCATTTAATCATTAATCATTGAAAATTTCATATTTATTTAGGTCGAGTGCGATAAAGTACACACTCGCCTAGAAAACTCGTTTAACAATCATTGAAAGTCAAATCAATAATAACAAGACACTAATATGCAAGCACGCATGATATGTAAGAAAACAGTTCCAAAAGTAACTTTGAAAACAGTTCAAAAGTAAATAATGCAAGAAACGGTTCATAAATAAATTTAGAAATAGTTTGAGGTCACTCACCTCCACGGCTCAGACCATCCATCAAACATCATTGCCTTACTCAAATCCAAGCCTTAGATCACAAACACAAAGCAACCAAGTCCTTTAAAAGTTCGGACAGCACTTCCCCTGAATTTGTTAACTTTTCCAGCCATCATGGCTTCATTACTTCCTCAAATCAGTCCCAAAGGTACACACACAACAACAAGTTCATCCAATAGCCATTCAGCAAGCTCCAAGTAGTACTAGTACAAGTCCAGCTAGGGAAAAGTTTGGAAATGAAAGTTAAGCTCAAACCAGAAAAATAGTTTTGACGTCATTTTGCGGTAATGGTACCAAAAGCACTACGATGGTCGGATGAAGGTTCAAGACCCACCGTCTCGAAGCTAAAAGACAGGGCTACAACAATTTAGAAGGCCACTCAGTCCAAATCCTAGCACAACTAGGTCAAAAAGGCAGAATACCAAACCAGAACTGTAATTGCAGGTTTACAAATTACACTATGCTGTAATCAGTACAACTCAGTCTAAACAGGTCCAAATGCAGAAATTCCAAAGGAATATGGTAGCTAGGACATCAAGCTACATTTCATCAGAAGACACGAACATCCAAATCCAAAGAAATTCCAGTCAAAAAAGACGATTACAAATCGCAGTTCGCACATTCTGATCACCCAGAATAGAAACAGTAAAAACGACATATCTCACTCTACACTACTCCAAATGACCTGAAATTTTACAGGCATCTCAATCACATCAATACCTACAACTTTCATGTTTTAAGAAAAGGCCAATTCGGCCTCTATCTAGGACCAAAAATTTCGGACAGAATGAAGAACCAAGAACCCTAATTTTCCAGATTTCTTCCAAACCCAAAATTGGTTGCAATTACCAATCATTTACATCCACAAGAGTCATAACCCCTCATTACCAACCATCATAAATAACCACAACATCATGATCACATTAAACCAGAAAATTCCTCAATAAAATAAAAACTTAACCAATTCATCTCAAACCAAGCAATAAACCACAATTTTCAACACTATAGCCACCATTAGGCACAAATTAAGCATCATTAAGTATAGGAGAAAGGTCAAGCACCAATTACCTAGTAAACAAGAGAGAGGAAGTTGTAGAACACCTTAGCTTCCTTGACCACTTCACCAACTCACTTACTAGCACCTAATGGAGAGGTTTTATGGAGTAGAAACAAAATCAAATGGTTGGATTATTGGATTGGAGCAAGAGGAAATCAAGATGTTGAAGAGTTTTTCTTCCTTTCTTCCTTAAGGTTGGCCGGCCATAAGAGCTTGAGAATGAAGCCAATTTTGGTAAATTTTGAGATATTTAATCCAAGGGTAAGAAAGGTCAAAGTTGTCTTAGGCTCCAACCACTCACAAAGTGACACGTGTCACATCATTAAATGCACTTCTATCCTTTTGTTCCCTCTCACATCAATCACATCTCACCCTCTACTTATCTCTTAATACCCGATAAATTTTACACAGTATCCGGAACTTAACCTTATTGGCCGAATTTTTCCGAACTTTTCGCACTAGTGGGGCTCACGTCCATAATATATCCGTAATTTTTCAAAAACTCTCCAATACTAGAAAAATCATTTGAAAACGATATTTGCTCATAAACTTTATCTGGGGAATTTTTCTAATCAAGAAAATGTAGAAAATGCGGGCGTTTAAAAAATAAACCCTAGAAAATTAAAAAATTTCCGGGTTCTCAAACTCATTTTTTTTTCGGGGCGTCACATACACACTCGCCTATGAAATGTCAAATCAGATGTTTAATAAATTTCTAGGAACAATGAGGAGGGAACATGCAGTTGGAACACTCACCAATGATTCACTGCTTTCCAAAACCAAGTTCAGGTTCAACTCCCCAGTTATAGTCAAAATCTGCGATAAAATATCGTATAACAATTTGAAATCAATTACGGTTTCAAAATATAAGAGTTTCACTTAAAGAAAACCAAGTAAATAAATCTCATTTAAGTAGTATTCATTTTACTTATCAAACCCTAGAAAATTCATGCTCGATCTTTTAGGTTCGATAAAGAAGTGTTTAAAACTTTTAAGTTCGCAACTTGGTATAAGAAATGAGAAAATCTTGTTTGAAGCGGTCGCTACTTTCTCTTTATAAATATATAAGTTTTGGCAAAATTTCAGCTTATACATCCCTACTAAGGGGAACTCAAATACCCTAAATACTCTAGGTTCAATTCACCCCAGAATCACCACTTAAGTTCCAAATTTCACTTGCTTGAACTTCACGAAATAAAATGGACAGCATTTCCTTTGTATTTTTCTAATTTTTCAGCCATTTAAGACTTTATTTGTTCCTCAAATCAACCCAATTCAAACACCATAAGTAAGCATATCAAGATAGATCCTCATCTAGGCTAAAAACCATCAAATTTTAACTCATTTCTAACAAGTAACCATCCAATATCAAAGCTGAAAATTTCTTAACAAAGCTGGAAATTCATCTTTTAAAGCTAAAAGTCACAATCATGCTACTAATCACCTCACAAATTCCATATCCAATCTCCATACCAACATAAGATAGTTGAACAACATAAAGCAAGGCAAAAATGGCAAAACCCTAGCTGAAAATCCACTAATCTACCCCAAAACTAGAGTATCATCCAATATATTTCAAGATTCAAGATATCTACTCCATGGTTTGCTAAAATAAGAAAGAAAAAGGAAGTTTTAGACTTATACCTTCCAAAACACTTGAAGAAAGTGAAAAACAAAAGCTTTCCTCTCCAAACAACTCCAAAGTTAAAGTGGGAAATGAAAGTAAGAACAGTTCTAAGAGAACAGAATTTTTCAGTTTTGCGCAACATTATTTGAAAAATCATATCTCAAGATTCTTAAGTCCAAAATTGATAAACCTTATACCGTCAGAACATAGATTCAAAGGGTTACAATTTCTCAAAAGACACATTTGTAAGATTCTGTCCATAAGTCAATCAAATTCGAGCCTCAAGTTGCTGCTTCATCCAGTAAAAGACAGAACAGGTATGCAATTTCAGTCAACTTTGAAAAATCAAAGATATTCATAGGAATTGAGAAAAAATTATGAAATTTGCACAGTTGATAGTACTCTGAATCTAGTCATCAAAAATTTATTGCACTTACCGCACTAGCAGGTCCTACGTCCATAATGCACTTCAAACTTAACATGTACTAACTTATACCAAGAAAATGATTTAAAAACTTCACTCACTTATAAAAATATCAAGAAAATTAAGGCAATAGTTTAAAGTAAAGAAAATGCATTCAATGAAATAAATAAAATATAACCTAATTTTTTGGGTCCTCACACAAGCAATTATTATGTGATTAGAACTATTACATATAAGAAAGTATATCTTGCAAAAGAGAAAACATTACGCCTAAAATTGTGAGTGCTAATGAGATCTCTCATCTTACTTATTTTTACAAGCAACTGATTTATATAATTGTCAGAAGTTATTCTCTTCCCAATATTTACCTTGTTGAGGGAATTGTTCATAAAAAAAAATCTTCAATAAATTCTTATATTGAGTATCCGGGAGTTTTTATCTACAAACATCGACTTTCGCATGAAAAGGTATTTGAATTAGAAGTAATAAGTAAAGTGTTGAGTAACCGGTGATTTTCATCTAAAAATGTTGATCTTCACGTCAAAAGATATTTTCCCACCTTAAGAATAAATAAAAGATAGACAAGTCAAATAATTCCCTTTTTAAGGTTTGTGAAGTTAACATCTCAATTTGAAGGATGAAAATCTCGAAAGTGACTATATAATTTAGTTATTTGTGAAATTAAGTGAGATAGAGAAATTAAATTTGGTTGGATAAATTTTAGATATAATTATTTCTCTTTTACATGGTATGATGAGTATTGTGGGTGATATGAATGGTTGCATAATAAAAGCTTGCCAAGTTGAGAAAGATTGAATTTCAAGTTCACTTGATTCATTTCATTTTTTAAATCATTGTTGGGTGATTTTTCTTATTGCTTGAGGACAAAGAATGATTTAAATGCGGGAAAATTTGATAGAAGTTTGTTATGTGTGTTTTTAAGTAGCATTTTATGTTTATTTTTGGTTTAATTTAGGATTTTTATGGTGTAACTTGCTTCTAAATTTCGAAATTTTGTGAGTTTCATTTGAGCAATTTAATGTGCAATTTTGGTTATATTTGCAGAATTTGAGGAGAATTATCAATGTTTGATCGAGACGGATTCATTTGAACTCATTAGTGATTGATTCAACGATGATTTGGAAAGTAGAAGAGCATCAAATGCAAGTATTATTGGTGCAGTGCATGAACAAATACTTGGACATCTTGCTTATGATCTTAGAATTGAATTGTAGCAGAAAAGACACAAGAAAACGTTACAAAAGAGGAAACGCAGACTTTGAATATGCAAGCTGAGGTCGCGTATTCCGAGCCTACGTGTGAGGACTCGCAAAATTTACTTATTTAATCTCCTATTTCTAGCTTATTTAATTATTTATTTGGCATTTTACTCCGAATATTATTTTCTAAGCTCTTGAGACCTAATTACATGGAAATATAGTTTCATTATATTTTTAAAATGACTTGTTTCAAAAATTAATTTCTGGAAGCTCGTTTAGTGAAAATAGTGAACACGTCTTTGGAAATCTTGATCGATTGAGAGTACAATAGGTTTGAAATATTGGAGACATGTACAATGGACCTAAAATAGGCATTTTAATGTTTAAATACTCAAGTGATGGTTAGTAGTACGGTCGTTATAAGAATTTCTCGAAGGTTTCGCGTTATAGCGATAAAATTGACGGTACACGTTTCCACACGCGTGACTTTATTTGAGGGACTTTAGACCCTTATTTCGGGATAATTAGGAGTGAATATTATCTACATGAATATAAATGCATTAGAGGTTTAGTGCACTGGTGAACCAAACGCGCGAGAAATCGAGCCTTAATCGCGCCAAACGGCTCCTAATGTGAGTTGACTAAGGGGTGATTGGTGGCCACAAGTTAATGTCTTCTCTTGGAAGCTTAGAAATCTGATCACACTCTCTCTCTTGCTCCCTCATCTGGCCGAACAACAAACAAGAAAAACAGCTCAAGAGTTCTTCAAATTCCTCCATCAAATCTTCACCAAATCATCTCCAAATTCAACCAAACTTGCACCACACTTAGATTAACACTTGAGGAGTATTTTGAGCTGCAAAAGGGAGCTGAAAAGCCACGGTTTTCTGGAGCAAAGAGTGACCAAAAATTTCTGATCTAGTCATCCAAGAAGGTAGCAAATCATCCAACCCATAGATCTTAGTTTTTGTAAGATATATTGCACATATAAGGTTGTATAATCATGTGGGTAGTCTTGTTTATGGTATAAAATGTGAAAGTGGGCTCTATGAACTCCCACTCTTGGGTTGTTGCTGATTTGATGATTGATAGTGGATATATTGTTGGTTTAGTGGTTAAAATGATGGATTAATGGTGCGTAATTGATAGAAACTTCATTGGGTGCAAGAAGCAAAAGTTTCTGGTTTTACCCCTGTCTTGTCCGACCATTTTTGTGCACAATTTGAGGTTCTAATGACTTGATTATATTGTTTACATGTTAGTGTGGGTGTGTACAAAGTTTCGTTGAGAAATAACATGATTTGGTTGGTCAAATGAGTTGATTTCCAAAGTTAGCAAAACTGGAAAATGAATCCCGTATTGCCCAGGCAGTCATTTTGTATCGGCTATAACTCTTTACTCCGATGTCGAAATTGAGTGCCGTCAGTGGCATTGGAAACTAGACATTCCCAGCTTTCCATTGGTACCAATTTCACGATCTGGTTCCACTTGAGTGAGCCACACCATTCGTTTGAAAATCACTGTCCTGTTTCGTTTCTCTCCAGGAGACAGGACAGGACTTGTATCTTGATGCTCAAAAACGAACTGTTTGTGAATGGACTTTGAAAATGGTTTATTCTGAGAAAATTCAGCTTTATGAGAGAGCTTTCCAACGCCATCAACCACGCCCAATTCCAAGTTGAATTGAGTGAGTTGTGGCCAACGTTTGAAACAGCTACAGTGATAGAATTTTCCACTTGGACAGATTTGTAACTAACAATGATTTGGGACTTGTTTTCCAAAGCTTCTTGGTATAAATCACCTATCAAATGTACCTCGGACATATCTTAGATATTATCTACTGAAATGAACTGTGTTTGAGGTGTTTTATTGGCCAAACGTTTTGAAAATGGAAAAACGGAAGTCCAAGGCAGATTTGCCGAGAAATTTCTTGGGACTTTAGTGATTTCGTTAACCAACTTTACGAATGAATTTTCCTACAAAATTTGGTAGAGGAATACCCCTTATATGGTAGGATAATACTGCCAAATTTGGTGCCATTCCATGTCTGTTTAGATGTTCAAACAAAGTCCCAAAGTTCATGTTTAAATCTGGAAATTCTTGATCGAGAAGGAATTTTTAGCCAACTTTGAGCTGCTATATCTTGGCGCTCAAAACTTCGATTCTTGTTCCGTTTGTTTCATTTTGAACTTTGATTGTAGTTATAATTGATTTCTAAATTTCAGAGGTTAGTTCGTATTGTGTGAATTTTGTCGAATTTTCAAAGATGGTCAAAAACCAACCCCGAAACTGTCTTAATGGTCCCAAACAGCAACTTAGAGTCAATTTTTGAATATCTTCCGTTTGGAATCATGGAAAATTATCTTCTAAGAACTTTTAGTGCTTTTGAAGAAGTTTCCAACGATATCAAGCTTTCCAATTTTGGACCTACATAGTGCAAGATACGATTTTTCTAGGATTGACACCCAAAGCTGAAATTTGTCAACTTCTTAGAAAATGAGATTTTGGGAACTTGCCTTCTTTTCTCGATACCGATTGAACATTCTGAACTCGATTTCATGGAAAATATTAGTCTCTTTCTTTAGACTTTAAAACTTTACTCTTGACCCTCGATTATTATTAATTAAGGCACAATTAATGAATTCTCCTTAGATTGTACAACCTTCTTTGATAAGTAGGGGTTCTAAGTGATAGTGTATAATAGTTAATGGTTGTTTGCTCAGGCACTCGAGGGAATCTCCAAGGGGAACTCGGAGCGGACACCTAAAACGCTTGTTTGAAAACTACTCGCTTGTTTTGACTAGGTGAGTGTTCCATATAGGAATACGTAATTGAATAAGTCTAGGACATGCTCATTTCAAGACTATTATGTGTTAAGTACTATGTGTTAAGTATTTACCATACTCATGCCTATTTAAGCAATGTATACTTGCATTGTATATCTACATGAATTGGTTAAATGATTAACCATATCAAATGACCATATGAACTCGATACATGCTTAACTTGCTAGATTGTTTACTTAGTCTACTTGGGTTTGAAATATGGAGTCGAGTGTGTACTTTATCGCACTCGTTCTCTTTTGAGATGAATAATTCATGCTTGAAAATACTCGAATAACATGACTTGGTATGCTAAGGTTGCATACGTCGTTGGAGTGAATCTCCTCGACTCTCACGTGGTAAAAATGGGATAACGGCCAATGATGGCCTATGCATATGACCAATGCTTGTCAATTAACCGTCAACCGTGAACAGTTAACCGTTAACCGTGAATCGTTTACCAACCCACATGACTACCTGATTACCTGACTATTTGCTCATATGATTTCTAATCTATATAATTATTCGACATCCGTGAATTACATGCTCCCATGAAATCAACTTGTATTGCTTACGTGCTTACGTGCTAAGTATCCACTTGATTACTTGATTATCATGAGTCACATGTTATATGAAGTTGTCCATCATTGTTAGGCGAGTGTGTACTTTACCTCACTCGACCTATTCAAATAATGAATTTTACTTTTGTCGAATTACTTGGTTACCTGTGCATGTTGTAAGCTATAAGCTGAACTTGGGCCCTGCCTCGGTTACTGACCTACTCGAGCCAGGACCGGGCTCGGTCGGGTAGGTTGGAACCCTGGACAACCGTTTCGGTATACTCGAGTATTACCACTGGAGGGATAAGGTGATGGCCAGTCAAACCGAGGGGATCCGGAAGTCATAAGGTGCAGATGACCGACAGAGTTCCACTGGAACACCGTATCCTACAGTATATGTTTACCGTGTATCATGATAATTGTTTCGTGCTAAAATGCCAATATGAAATCCTGAGCTATGCCTGTAATAAGCTCCAATCACTCGTGAACTATACATGCCAATGTCTTGAACCATGATAACTGTCTCATGATAAATGTCTCAAATTACCCGTACCATGATTATCACCCCATGATAACATGCCATTGTGTAACCTTGAACCATGCATATGATATGCCCATCCTACTTGATTTATTTGAACTGTTAGAGTGTCTTGGAACCTCACTGGGCTGTGTAGCTCATCCCACGTTGTGGTTTTCTTTTACAGGGTTCGAGACCAAGAGTGCTCGCGAGTAGTACTAGAATGTTTTCTTTTGAAGACTTTAAGTTATATTATAACGGATGGCTATTGTACCCTTTTCCATTGGGTTGTATTTAAGCTTGAAGGCTACATAATTGTAAGTGTGAGATATTTGAAGTACTTTAATTATGTATTGAAGTTACTTAAGGTATTTCGGGCTTTTGAATGATGGATTGTAGTGAGTCCTGGCGAGAGCTGGGCAGGCGTCCCGCGGATACCCTTTGGTTCGCCTTAGGGAGAAGTGGGGGCGTCACACTACGTATTCTCCCCTGTTTTTTGTAACTTGTGCTGTAATTTGTTCTGTAACTTGCCCTGCTTTCACATAACTTTCCAGCTCAATTTTTAGTAAATAATTTCGACTATACCTGCTCAAGAGACTCTAGAAAAATGCAAAGAAAATTTTATGTCATATCATTAAGCACTTTTTGACTCTCTTAACACTATATATGTAATAATCATTGAACAAGAGAGAGTCTTTTAGTCATTAGTTAGAGTTTTTAGTTTTTCTAGCAATAGAGCTTAGTTATAGCATTTTCTTATTCTCTCTAGTTAGGAACTTGTAAGAAACTATTGGAGACTTCATTTTACAACTCATTTGTTGAAGAAATAGAAGATCTTGAGAGCTTGTTCATCAGTATTGGCTAAGCTTTCTTTATTTATCTCTTTTTTTGTGATTTAATATGTGTTTATGCAATGAAACTACGTTCTTTCTTGCTTTATATTACATGAGTAACTTAATTTCTAGATCTAGGGAGTGAATGAGTTTATGGCTACTTGATATGAGTTGAACATAATTTATACTTGTTACCTCTTATACTAATTTGTCCATTTATGCATGCTTATCACTTGTTGTTGGTTGATCACCAATAACAACTTATTAGTTGTTATTACTCAACAAAAGTTGGTAAAAATGATGGAACAACATAAATAGAACTTAAGAAGTAGACTCATGAGAATAGAGGTGCTCTTAAGTGAATTACCTTTGCATTTCATGAAGGAAAATAAGAGTTAATCTAGTTATTCGCCATGAGTGTAGGGAAAACTAGTTTAATCTAAGCCATTACATCATGAGAGTGAGTTTTGGTGATATTGAAAATGAATCTCTAGTTAAACAAGAGTAAATGCATTCACTTGTATCTATTATGCCATAAGTGGACTCTACATCCTTAGACTCAAGTATTTAGTGACATTTCTCCATTGTTATCTTACAAGTTATAAAGTTAAGATAGTTAGTAAGTAAGTATTGTGATTGCTATTGCTTTTATTCGTAGAGAGTCTAAATAATAGAGTAAGTGAGGTCTTAGTACTTACATTAGTTGCTCCTTGTGAGATCAACCCAATATATGTGCTAAACTTGTATACTTGCAATCAAATGGGTGTATTTTGGATTTAAACTTGTATTTATATAAAAATCCAGTCAAATTTTTAGTGTCGTTGCCAGAGAGTAGTAATATTAGTACCAAATGAGCTTAATTAATTTAGACTTTTTAAAAAATTTTAGTTAAAATTTTTCGGTGTTATTTGTATAAATTTTCGGTTGTTCTTTTTTCAGTGTAAAAGTACTAATTTTTTTATTTCCGTCTTGTTTGTAATGTATGCATCGGACTTTACGAGTAGTTGCACTTTTTGATCTGAAAATTGAAAGGACACTACGAAGACAAAGAAGGCGTACACCACAAAAGGAGGTAGAGGTTCAACAACATATAAAGGGAATATCTATAGAGTTGCTTTTTGAAGAAGAAATGGCGGAAAACGAGACAAATAGGCGAACTCTTAGAGATATTGCTCTACTAGGGACACAAGGGTCACAAACGAGTATAGCAAGATCTACTATAAATGTTAACAATTTTGAGATTAAACCATCACTTATTCAAATGATTCAACAATCTCAATTTGGAGGTAATGCCATAGAGGATCCGAATGCACATTTGGCTATATTTTTGAAAATATGTGATACCATTAAAATAAATGGCGTGAGTGAAGATGCTATGAGACTAAGGTTGTTTCCATTTTCCTTACATGATAAAGCCAAAGTTTGGTTGCATTCTTATACTCTAAATATTTTCACTACATAGGATACTTTATCTAGAGCATTTTTTAATAAATATTTTTCACTGGGTAAAACGGTTAAACATAGAATAGATATAACTAGTTTTAACCAACAAGAGGTTGAATCATTGTATGAAAACATGGAAAAGGTTTAGACATTTGTTACAGAAATGTCCACGCCAGGGACTTCCCAATTGGCTAATTGTCCAAACCTTCTATTATGTGAAGCCAAATTTAGGTAATTATAATATCACCATATTTCAAAATATACTTAGATTTGTCCAAACCTACAAAATCTTCTCTAGGTAACTATACCATCACCATATTATAACAAATTTAGGAGCGAAACCAAACCAAAAAACATACACTTGGACTCCTAAATTCCTCACCAATTGTAAAAGTTTTCAAATATTCAAAATTCATCATCAATCATGCTCCATATGAAGAATACACAATAATGAGCACATTATAACACCTAAACATCCATAACAATACATCATTTTAAAATTAGTATAAACTAGCCATTTCAATGCTCATAAACTCAAAATTTTAAAATGTCACATATAATGAATGTATATATCAACATCATAAACAAGTTACGTTTTGACAAATTGAATCATCCAATTATGCTTAGTAATATTCCAAGACCAATTAGCATATTGATCATAATATAAAAATATGCATAAAATAAAAACAATGCACAGTTTATTACATTCCCAAATTTGATAATATAAACATGTTTAAAGTTGTTAAATAAGTATAATGAAACTCTTGAATATCAACAAACAACATCACAAATTCACCATTTGAAAATTTCTTAAGAAATTCAAGAAATGCTCAAAAAGTAGAATTCAAACTACCAAGTTATGTTAAGAAATTTACCTCATCTTAGTAGAATGATGTTTGGTGATGCAAATGATGCAAAAACCCTCAAAAAGTTCAGCCAAATTGTTCCCAAAATGATTGAAATTTAAAATTGCAAACCTAACTTCAAATGTTCAATCCAAAAGTTGGAGAGTTTTTTTGATGATTTTAATTGGTGAAACTTGTTCTAAGGGATGTTTGAGGTGTTTCTATGGTGAATTAAAGCGAGAAAAATGGTAACAAAAAAGAGATTTGGTGAAGTATCGTGTGTGTTAGTGTGGGTTCTTAAGGAAGACGAAGAAACAAATGAAGAACAATTGTTTGAATAGCATTTTTAAAGAAGAGGCTCTAGGATCCACGAGGTGCACCTCGCGGATCCACCTTGCAGATCTCTGAGTTTTCTCTTTAAAGTGCAGATTTTTACACTTTTTCACTATTCCCTTCAATTCCAACATTTATAGAAACATGAATTTGATCATTTTTTCGTGAAGTGCAATGCCTCAAACAAGTTTAAAATGATCTAAACATGCAATCTTACCCTTCATAATGAATAAAAAACATCTAAAATGCAAAATGAGGGTTGAATTCTTCATGTTTCTTGTTCCTTGCCAACATTTAAAAAGTCACTTTTGCTTCAACTTTTGAAACCTACAAAATAAATATAACAAACACAACTTAATACATCTAATAAATATAAAAATACACTAAAACAAGTAAAATTACCTAAACATTGGATTGCCTCCTAATTAGTGCTTTTGTTTAGAATCGTTGGCTTGACTCAAAAGTGCTCACTCTTGAAGTTCACTTTGGAGAGGAAGAGGAACTAATTTCTTTCCAAGAGCTAAAACTTTTCTTTTCATGCACCATATTTTGAGTTTGCTTTATCTCCAAATCATCCTCATTATCAAACAAGAAATTGTTAATATTGTCACAATATAAATGAGGATTTCTTGAAAAACATTTTTACAATCCCAAAGTCTACTTGATTTTTTACCTTTATCCACTTGAACTTTAGAATTAAGGATCTCTTTTCCTTTATTCTTCATATTAGACATGTTATAAGTATGAGAATGAAAAGTTTTAATATGATAACCTTCCTTACTCAACTCTTGTATAACATTAACCTTCTTAGCCTTAAAAGTTTTTTCATATCATAATTCAAGATTCTTACTATCATTAAAATTGAATGATAACTTTTCACCATTCACTTTAAAGGTCAATTTACTTTCTTGAACATCAATTAAAATTCAGGTAGTGACTAAGAAAGATCTACCTAATATAATAGGTAAATGCATGTTTTCATTCATATCAAATACAATAAAGTCAACTGGTATAAAGAATGATTTGACTTTATTGATGATATTTTCAATTATACCAATTGAACACTTTGTGGACTTATCCGTCAATTGAAGAGTAACATTTATTTGCTTCATCTCCCTTAAATCAAGGTTCCTTACAATGGAAAGTAGCATCAATGATACACTTGCACCTAAATCACGCAAAGTATTAGTAAAATTCAAATGTTTTTTTTTTTGTTGATAAATTCTATTTTTTATTAATCTGGACCCATGATTACACTGGAAGCTAATTCACGTACAACCCAGAACCCATGTACGAAATGAAGGAAACCCTAATCGATCCATTCTAACATCTCCCCTGACCAATTGTGGCAGCTCTGCAAACCTATTGAACACATGGCTTGCGCTAGAGTCAGCGCCAAAGTTTGCCAGACGATCCGCCGGTGCATTTGCCTCCCTATAGCAGTGTGATATCATGTGAAAGTACTACTTGAACATCAGCAACTCATCCAACTCCCTCTGCAATCGCCAAGGGCAATCACTAGTCCCTTGGACAATCTGAACCAGGGTAAGAGAGTCCACCTCTAAGTGCAGCTCCAGGTACCCTCGAGCCACACAGTGTCTAACGCCCCATAGCAGAGCTCGAAGTTCCGCCTGCATGCTGGTCATCATCCCGAAGTGTTCCGCATACCCAAACACAAAATGCCCTTGACTATCCCACACAAGACCACCCCCACTACTCCTTCCTGGGTTCCCCCGAGAGTATCCATCTGAATTTAACTTATAGCCTCCCTGCGGGGCTACCCAGCAAACTGACCTAATAACCATCCTCCTTTAATGACTACCCAACTCGCGGAGCATCCCTTCCCACCCGAAGACCGAACACGGCACCCCAGGGAATTGTGCCTAAAGGAAATCTTGTCTAAGCTGGACAATCCGACTAACCGTTTCCCTGACCCTTATCTTGCGACCTTCAAAAACCCCTTCGTTCCTTGCCCTCCATAACACCCAGCACACCACTGACAGAGAATATTCTGTAAAAACTTCAAAAAGACATTAGTCCCTCTTCTTAACCAACAAGACCACACCAGATGACGCGCCAAATGCATCCCACTAAACTCTCCAGCCGTACTCTCGAAGTGACGCCAGACCCCGCGTGCCCCCTCCCCTGAACAAAACACATGATTCAAGTCCTCCACCTGGGGATCCTGACAACACCAACATCTAGAGGGGCCACACACACCAAATCTCCACAATTGGTCCATAAGAGGAAGCCTTCCCTGCAGTAGTGAAAGCATAAAGAAAGAGATCTTGACTGGAAGCCCTTTATGCCATACATGGCCAGAGAACCAGGAGCTGTTACTGGTTTGCCGGACCAGCGAATGCGCCAATGCTGTGGAGAAAATGCCCGAGGTCATCAAAGCCCACACCATTCTATCATTGCCCCTGCCGTGATGGGGTCAAGATCCAACACGTGCCTGAGCAGGTCCCCATCCAAGAAATGATGAAGCATGGCCTTATTCCAGGCCCCCAATCGATAAAATCAGCCACCGAATGATCATGGAAGACCTCCACCTTGTCGCATAGCGGACCTGACCCCAGCCAGTTGTCGTGCCAAAAATCCAATGCACCCCCTCGAACGACCCAGCAAATATTGTCTTCCTCTATCCGCTGCACCGCCACCATCCTCCGCCATGTTTGGGATCCCCGGTGCCCTACATCAGCGAGACAGGGGTGCTGCCCTGCGCAATAGTTCTGTGACATAACTCTGCCCATAGTGATTGTTGTTGCCAAAATTTCCACCAGAGTTTAATGGAGAATGAGTCATAAACCTACTTCAACCCCCGAAGACCAATACCCCCTTCATCCCTCGGCCGACACAACTCCGCCCAACGCATCCAATGGAACCTGTCCCCCACAAAAATTGGCGAATAATTTCTCCAGTGCCACTAGTACCCCTTTTGGAGGAGACGCAGCTGCCAGCAAGTGTACTGGCATGGAGGTTAGCACGCTCTAAATCAACACCAACTTGGCCCCAGCTTACAAAATCTGATTATTCCATGATAGGATCCGGGCCACCACCGCATTGTATGTATCAGCATAGTACACCTTCTTACGCCTTCCAACAAACAAAGGGCAACCTAAGTACCGTATTGGAAAAGCCCATCTAGAGAACCCCAGGGCCTGGCCCACCACCGCTATCCTCTGAGAAGGAGTTCGTGGATGAGCCAGGAAATAGCTCTTTAGAGGATTGACCCGCTGACCTGATGCCACGCTATAGTCATCCAGAACCCATTTCACTAATTGTAGAGACGCACTCCCCTCATTGGAAAAAATAATCACATCATCGGCGAATGCCAAATGCATAACTATAGGACACCGAGGAGGCACCCGAAAAGAGGTAAAGCCCCGCTGTGTGACTAGCGTATTGACGCCTCGAGACAACACCTCAGCTCCGATAACAAATAAGGCTGGTGAAATGGGATCTCCTTGCCGCAAACCCCGTGAGGACCTGAAAAAATCGTGTGGACCTCCATTAACCAAAACCGAGAACCAAACGTTCGAAATTAGGCGCCAAATCATGTCTATCCAGGTCTCACTGAACCCGAAGTGCCGCATTACCTGTAGAAGAAAGGGCCATGAGACTTTATCATAGGCCTTCATCATATCTAACTTGATTACCACATTACCATCCCGATTTGATTTCCTGATGTCCGCTAACAACTCCTAAGCTAGCAAGAAATTATCTGTAATCTGTCTCCCTTGTACAAACCCACTCTGCTGTGGGGATATAAGTCGGGGTAATAACATAGCCAATCTTGCTGATAACAGCTTGGAGATGATTTTGTTCGCAAAATTGCACAGACTGATCGGCCGGAACTGCGCGAAATCCTGAGGGTTCTCCACCTTGGGCAACAGAACAATCGAGGTAGCCATGATACTCCTAGGTAGCTCCGCACCGCAGAAAAAACTCATCACCACCCGATATACATCCGATGCCACCACCTCCCAAGCAAAGGTAAAAAATTTCCTTGTGAACCCGTCCGGTCCTGCTGCACTCTCCCCATCCATGGCAAAGACTATGTCCTTGACTTCGGTAAGGGAAGGAATCTCCGTTAGTAGTGAGTTATCCTGGTCCGTCACCAGTTTTGGGATGACCTCCAGACTGGCACTAAGAGGTGGGCCCCCCTCTACCGTGAAAAGCTCCTGAAAGAATCCCACGGCCGCATCCCCAATCTAAGCCTCCCCCTCGATCCACTTTCCATCTATCCCCTGAACTCGATGAATCACCGCCCTTCGCCTCCTTTCCGTAACACTGAGTGAAAATACTTGGAGTTCCTATCTCCGTCCACCAGCCACCTCACCCGCGCCTTTTGTCTCCAAAAGCCCTCCTCAATTACCAGCGCACGCCTTAAACGTGCACGGGCAAGATGAAGTTCGCCCCGCAGATGCTCAGTCGGGTCCAGGTCGTACTTCAGCTCGACCTCGGCTACCTCACGCTCAGCGCTACGGGCACCCTCAAAAATATCCCCAAAAGTCGTCCTAGACCATTGCCTAAGAACGATCTTAACACTCCACAGCTTCGTGGCCAGTACTTGCAGTGGAGAACCACTGACTGGCTGATCCTAGCACTCCTTGATAACCCCCAGCAAACCATGATGAGTGGTCCAGACGTTTAAGAAATGAAATGGCTTGGGCTTGTTATCTAGCCTCGTAACCACTGACAGCAACAAAAGATCATGGTCTGACGGGTCGCGACCCAAATGTTGAACCATGACTTGGTGTGGAAGCTCCAACGCGTGCCCACAAAGGAGTAATCATTCAAGACGTTTCCAAATCCGAGCCGATCCCGATCGATTATTACACCAGGTATACCTTGACCCAGAGAATCCCGCATCACTTACCCCGGCCACCGCCATGAAATCCAAAAAGTCCAACCCCTCCGATGGTCTAAACTGCAAGCCGCCCCTCTTTTCTTCCGCATTTGTGATCACATTGAAATTCCCTACCAAAAACCACGGGTTCAAGGCGGGCTTATCCCTCACTAATGCACTCCACAACTCTTCCCTCTCCTGAGCCGTACATTTAGCATGTATACAGGATAGTATAATGGAGTGTTGGAAGAGATGAGATTGCAATTGAAGGGTTAGATGTTGGGGTGACTCCCTAACATTCTGACACGTAAACCAAGACCGATAAAATACCCAAATAGAACCCCAGTGATTGGCCATGCAACAATCCATCGCCAACTTTAGTCTAATATCAGTTATCAACTCCATTCTCATCCTAGGTTCAACCACAACCACCAATTGAAGATCATACAATTTAATAAGTTTCCGCAAACGTCTTAAGTTAGGAGCTCGAGCCACTCCCCTTATATTCCAAAAAAGTAACTTAATCATCAGAGAGCACAGAAAAGGTATTTGTGGAGGAACTAACCATGGATCTTAGTGTTCGATCAGACGGGAAGCCAGCACGGAGACCGCAGGGCCTTACATCAAGTCTCTCCTTGCGGTCCACTTCCTCCTGCGCAAGGTGGTCAGAAATCGCCACCGTATGTATATGTACCGTCTCCAGAGGTGATACCTCCTCTCTGACCCGTTCCTTAGAGCACCCACTCCTAGGAGATAAGTTCCCCACCATTCGCTGAGTGTCCTGCATGTCATCAACCATCATGTCGTCCTCGGAAGACCATACTTGCCGCACCGCAGAGCGCACGACCACCCTCGCGGCTAGCCCACTCCCGGCAGCTTCAATGCTTTCCCTTCCTCCCGCAGGTTGTAA
Source organism: Coffea eugenioides (assembly GCF_003713205.1). NCBI lineage: Eukaryota > Viridiplantae > Streptophyta > Magnoliopsida > Gentianales > Rubiaceae > Coffea > Coffea eugenioides. Next base: position 51,153,778 of record NC_040045.1, read on the forward strand.
CAGCGCCACTGCAGTGCTGACTCCCTCGACCGTAGCCACTAGTGGCCTGCCACTAGTGTCCGAGCAGTAGTGGCCTGCCGCACCTCCTCCCCTTGCATTCCCCCTACCCTCTGCCTGTGGGTCCCAACATCTAATGGCTGCCCGTGGGTCTCAGCCTCCTGCTCCCTCCAGCAACCAGCACGCCGCTATCAGCAGGCCCTGTGACTTTCCCCATTGCCTCAGGATCCGCCGCCACCTTCTGCAGCAACAAGGAAGGCTGGTCCCTAGTGCCCTCCGCAGGCCCCTCATGAACATCATTTTCCTCCATCTCTGCCAGCCGAAGCTCCCTTGTACCAGCGGTCTTAGCATGGTGACTTGACCCACACAACTCAGGCTTCAGCTCATGGCAAGTTTCCTCGTCGTGACCTTGGCGGAAGCAATGTGAGCAATACCTAGGAGGATTCTCCACCACCAGCTCTTGTCAAAACCCCGCATGATTGCTGTTTCCAATCCAAACCCGCGACGGTGTCGGCCGCAACAAATCCACCTCCACACATACGCGTGCCACACTTGGCCGTGAAATAGCCAAGGTAGCCGCATCCACTAATAAGGGATTACCCACCATAGCAGCAATCTGGAAAAGCACCTCTTTGTTGAAAAAATGCAGTGGGAGTTTTGGTAATTGAAGCCATAACGGAACCACCGAGAACTCCCTGTCTACATGGAAGTCCATGGTCCATTTGAATACCCTCATAGGGAAGGAATACACATACCAGGTTCTCCTAAACCATACACGATGGAAATCTGCTTCATTGTGCAATTGAATCAGCACGTGTCGTGCGTCCAACAAGCCCACCGAAGGGTTTTCACGCAAATCTAGTGACGCAAAGAACTTCCTCACCTCCTCCAGCTTCGGTCTGCCTCTGAAGAATTTCCCAACCAATGCGAAACGATATGGACTGGCCAGAGCTTCTACCGCTGCCTGTGGGAAAATAAGCGCAGGCTCTCCTTTGTGAGTGGCCTCCTCTGCCGCAAAGGAGAGTGACATCTGTGATGAGTTTTGCTTGAACAGCTCTGAAAAAGATTTGCGTTGGAAGGTAGGGGGGTTGGACGCCCCCCATCAGGTGGCCGGAGGGCAGCCATGGACGGCCGTACCACCCTTCTGCCCAAGCCGCACCGTAGATGAAACCCTAGCGCCGCACCTTTGCCTTCTATTCTTGGAAAGAGCCACTGACTCTTTTCGACACCTATTCTTGTTTTTCTTTTTTTCAATTCAAATGTCAAATGATACAAGATATAGTAAAACTCCCCAAATCTATACGCTTTGTTGAAAGCTTGTTTTGAATGCATGCCAAGCATTCTTCCGTTAATGCTATTGTCTTATGATTTTCAATTTTTCTCTTGACATAATATCCTTCAAAATTTTGGCATAAGAGGGAATTTGCAAGATAGAATCAACAAAAGGTATATTAATTCTAATTTGCTTAAACATTTGAGCAAATTTGTTAAATTCCTTCTCCTTATTGCTTTGCTTCAACCTATCGGGGAAAAGGAATGTAGTTTGTAGCATTCTTATGAAAAATATAAGAAGAAAACATATCAAATTCATTTGAAACATGATCGCTTTTACTTTCTTGTTCATTATTACCCCCATTTTCATCATTCTTTTCACTTTTACCAAGGTGATTATTCTCTAGTTGTTTACCACTCCTAAGAGTGATTGCATTCATATATTCTCTAAAATTCACCTCAATTTTACTTGAGAAATCACTTGATTGCTTTAAATTAATGAAATTAGTAATATTGCCTAATTAGTCTTGCATATCCCTAATCATGGTCATCATATTATTCATGCCTATTTTAATATCATCAAATTTTCCTTTTATTTCATGAATATGTTTTTCAAAATTGACCTCTAAAGTTGAAAATTGTGACTCAAGTGATCTTATTGAAAAATCGGGTGGAATGATAAATTTTGGTGAATTTGATTGATCTCGCCACTCTAAATTGGGATAATTCTTCCAACTAAGATTGTAAATCTTTGAAAAAGGATTATTTTGAGGTGGCCAATTGTAGTTATTGACATTATGAACTTGTTCCACATGAAAATAATTAGCACTATCATGATTACCACCACATATTGAATAATAAGCAATACTTACATGAGAATTTGAAACACTTCCCCCTTGCTTTCTTATTAACATCTCAACTTTATTCATATGAGAATCAAACATATTTTCTAATTTAGCACTTAACAAGTTGAGAGCATCAATTTCATACATACTAGCAGTTCTTCTTGAGTTACCTCTTTTGTTTGTCCATTGATAGTTACTAGAGGCCATTTTCTCTATCAAAGATTGAGCATTCTTGATTGATTTTTTCATTAAAGTTCCACCGATGGCGGCATCTATATTGATTTTGTTTGGGTAGTTGAATCCATTATAGAAAATTTGAACAACCAACCAATCGGAGAGGCCATGGTATGGACATTTTCTTTGATGATCCTTAAATCTCTCTTAAGTTTCATGTTCAGTAAAATCTGTGATATCCATATGAAATTTAACCATTTTTTTCAAAGAAAAATATTTATTCAAGAATGCTTTTGTCAACTCACCCCAAGAAGTGAAAATGTTAGATGGATAAGATTTAAACCATATCTCTGCCTTATCACAAAGTGAAAAGGAAACAATCTTGACTTAATTGCTTGATCATTTACTCCATTTATTTTGATTGTATCACATAAGTTCATGAAATTAGTTAGATAAGTATTAAGATCCTCTATTGCATTTCCTCCAAATTGACTTTGTTGAACCATTTGAATGAACCAGGGCTCGATTTCAAAATTATTAGCATTAATTGTCGGTCTTACAATGCTAGTTTGTGCTCCTGATGCATTTGGTAAGGCGTAATCCCTCAAAGGTCTTGACCTTTGATCATCCATTTCAACTGAAGTTTCACCTATACTTTTCACCTCAAGTTACTCTTGTTGGGCACGTCTTCTTCCTCTTCTCACCATGTTTAGCATTTGAGGACAAATTTTTCCTTGGTAAAGAATTTAGTACCTAAAAATAACTAAAAGATAGAATATATAAGATTAATACAATAAAGATAAAATAACAAAGTTGAGATTAATAAATCTTGTTTTTGTTGATCTTGGTTCCTGTCTTTTGATGTTTATAAAACAATTGGATGATACTAATATCTTTTCAATAAGAAATCCTTTCAGCTATAAAGCAACATGCTTCAAAGAACAAGAGCAATTGAAAGAGATAAAGGAAGATGAAAGCTGTCGGGTGCTCGCAAAAATAATAACGGACGTCCGATAAACAGTACAGATCATATCGGATGCAGAACATCCTCACCGGATGTCCGAAAGAGTTGAAATAATCTTTCAAACTCTCTGCCTACTTTCGGACGCACGAAGAACTCCATAACCAAACGTCCAAAAAAATTAAGATATTCCTTCAAGCTTTCTGTCTGCTTTCGAACACAAGCATCAGAGGTACCGGATGTCTGAAAGAATTGAAAAAGATTTTTTAAATTCTCTGTCCACTTTCGGACGCAAACATCGAAAGTACCGGACATCCGACACGCCCAACGGCTAGTTGACTTTTCAGCTGCCTTCTATCCGTTGAAAGCATTAATGAAGTACTTTTCGATCTCATATAAATAATGCATGGTCAGAAACTTAAAAAGGACTTTTGCACGCTAAAAATACAAGAGATTAAGAGTAGTCTTAGTGAAAAAATATTGTCCAAGAAACATTTGTACTCTTTGTAGTGTAAGACTTGTGTAAGTTTTTTATTTGTGAGAAAATACTTCAATAGTGTAGTTTTGTGTAGGTTATCCTGAGGGATAGTAAAACTTTCTAACTTGACCGAGTGTAGTTTGGGACAAGGAGAAAGTGAGCCTTCCTTTGTACACAAGATTGGTTGTATTTCATCAACTTGAAGAAGTTTGTTCTGTGATTTGATCTTCAAGCTCAAGAGAAGTTTGGTAGTCAATTGGTTTGCAATTCTTCCCTTTTTTACTTATCATCTTGTGAACCTTAATTGCTTATTTCTTCTACTCTCAAGTGACATTGCTCTGTTATTGATTGATTTACTGTGTGATCACTTAGAAAAAAGGGTAAAATTCATATTAAGCAAAAAGTGTCCTTTAACTTGATTAGTTTTTAATCAACCTAATTCACTTCTCCTCTTAGGTTGTTTTCGGGTCTAACAATTGGTATCAGAACTTGATTTTCTAGAGATTAAATTCAAGCGGCTTAGGAGTAAAGATGACAACCAACAATGCCATATTTTTTGAAGGACAATCAGTCACTAGACCTCCAATGTTTAATGGGTTAAATTATGTGAATTGGAAGGAAAGAATGATTATTTTCTTGCAATCGATTGATATTGAATTGTGGTTTATTGTTAATGAAGGTCCATATAATGCATCTATAATAGATGAAAATACTCATAGATCTAGACCAAAAATCAGAAATGAATTGACTGGTGATGATAAAGCTCACCTCACCTTAAATGCAAAAGTTATGAATGTGGTATATAGTGCTTTAAACTCAAATGAATCTATTAGTGTCAAAAGCTGCAAATCAGCTAAAGAAATTTGGGACAAACTGAAAGAAATTCATAAAGGTAGTTAGAATATTAGAGAATAAAAGAAATCTATTTTAATTACTAACTATGAGTCATTTAAAATGGAACCTCATGAAAATATTGATAAAATGTATTATAGATTCAATGACCTTATTAAGGATTTAGAAGTTCTAGAAAAGGAATACACCTTAGGAGAGAAAAACAGAAAAATCTTAAATGCTTTGTCCAAAGATTGGGAGAGTAAGGTTACTGCTATTGAAGAGGCTAAAGATTTGAATTCTATGCCTATTGAATCTCTTATAAACTCTCTAACATCTTATGAATTGAATCTTAAGTCCAAGGTACAGGAAGAAAAAGATACAAAAGTTAAAAGGAATATTGCTCTAAAAGCATCTCAAAATGAAGATGACTCGATTTCACTGGATGATGAAGATGTGGATGACAATGATCTAGCTCTCATCATAAAAAGTTTCAAGAGAATCCTCAATACAAGGACATTCAGAAAAGGAGGACCTAGCAATTCGAATTCCAACCAATTCAATATTGCAAAAAACAAAGGAAAACAAGAGGCCAATAAAAAGTAAGGTGACAAATGCTATGAATGTGGCCAACCTAGACACTACATAAGTGAGTGCCCAATAAAGAAGAAGAAAAAAGAAAAAGCTGGAAGAAAGCCAAGATTCAACAACTTTCAAATCACATGAAATGAGTGCAACTCCGATGGTGATATTAAAGAGGAGGAAAAATCTGCTCAAATGGCTTTCATGGCCATTGGTGATGATGAAATAACTACTTGTAACCCTCAACTTGTAAGTGATGATGAAACTGAAAATGATCTTGAATCCTTCATTGAGAGACTGCATGATAGTTTGAAAGAATCTTATGCTAAAAACAAGGAATTAAAACAAAAAATTAACTTTCTTCTTCAAGATAATGCAAATCTTTTTTAACAAAACAAAAAGCTGCAAACCGAAAATGACTACTTAAAAATGGGAGAGATTGATCTACATAATGAGCTTGTTAGAAAAACAAGGCTTTGTGAAATGTTCAAAAGAGAACAAGGTGATTTGAAGAGAAGAATGGACAACCTAAATGAGTTGCTCCAACACAAAATATAAAACTGTTTTCAAGGGAATGGATCAAAACCTCATTTTGGCACTCATGAGAAGAAATTAAATTCTAGTGCAAATGAATTTACTATTTACAAGAGAAGACAAGTAAGATTTATTAAACCTGATCATGCAAATAACTTGTCGATTTTGTGTAGTTTTTGTTGTCAAAAAAATCACATAAAAAGTAATTGATATGTGATAAAAAATATGAGAAGAGGCATGAAATGCATGTGGATAGTTAGACATGATGCTAACTCTCGAGGAGCCAAAACTTAAAGGGTACCAAATATTATTTCTTGAACTCGTGTGTAGGTGAACTTGGTGAACATCATTAAGAAATCAAAATGCTTCATAGATAGTGAATATTCAAGACATATGACCGGCGATCCATCACAATTCATCAAACTCAAGCCAAAATCAAGTGGCAAGGTAACATTTAGAGATGATATGAAGGTTAAAACAGTTGGAGTAGGAAATATTGGTAAGCATGGTGAGACCTTTGTTCATAATATTCTTTTGGTTGATAATTTGAGTTATAACTTGCTAAGTGTTAGCCAATTATGTGATAGAAATTTGTTTGTCTTATTTAAAAAGCATGAGTGTTTAGTTCTTGACTCAAAATTTAACATCATTTTTAAAGGAAAAAGATTCAATGACATCTATGTTGTGATTCTTAAAAATATTAATTCCTCCAACCTTCAATGTTTTAAAGTTTCAAATGAAAACCCTTAGTTGTGGCATAGAAGGTTTTGTCATTTTAACATGGATTTGTTAAAAGAAATTTTCAAAAAAGATCTTGTTAGAGATTTGCCAAAAATTAAGTTTGAAAAAGACAAAATTTGTGATGCTTGTCAATTTGAAAAATAAATCAAAATCTCTTTTAAATCCAAAAAGCGTGTCTCTACTTCAACACCATTGGAGATTTTATATCTTGATTTGTTCGGTCCTACATAAATTGCTAATTTGGGTGGTAAGAGGTATTGTCTTGTCATTGTTGATGATTATTCTAGATACACTTGGGTGATTTTTCTTGCTCACAAGGATGATACTTTCAAAAATTTTGTTTTCCTATTTGCAAAAGCTCAAAATCTGATTGGTTTGAATATTATCAAAATAAGAAGTGACAATTAAATTTTACGAATTTTTGAAATTTTGTGATCACAATGGAATCACACATGAGTTTTCAATTACAAGAACCCCTCAACAAAACGGTGTTATTGAAAGAAAAAAATAGAACTTTTCAAGAAAGCGCAAGAACCATGTTAAGTGAATGCAACTTGCTAAAATATTTTTGGGACGAAACCGTAAATACGGCTTGCTATGCAATGAATAGAGTTCTCTTGAGACCAATTTTGAATAAAATCTCTTATGAGTTATTTTTTGGTGAAAAGCCAATTGTTGGATATTTCAAAATTTTTGGTTGCAAATGTTTTATTTTAAATATCAAGGAACATCTTGAAAATTTTGATAAGAAATCCGATGAAGATATTTTCTTGGGTTATTGTGAAAATTAAAGAGGTTATAGGGTCTATAATAGAAGGACTCTGGTCATAGAAGAAACCATACATGTTACATTTGATCAATCTAATAACGATTTTTCAAGAGTTGTTGTGAAGATGATGATGTAGGTGTTCAAGAAAGATTTAAAAAACTCACGATTCATGATCAAGACAACACTCCATTAGAAGAAAATTCAAAGGAAGATAATTTTCAAGAGAATCAAGTATTTGAAAAGAATGACAAGGATGTTGGTACACCTAAAGATCTTTCAAGAGTTTAGAAATTTGTTCAAAATCATTCCAAAAAACTTATTATTGATGATCCATCCTAAAAGGTAAGAACTCACTCCTCATCTAAACAATTAATGGATAATTTTGTTTTAGTCTCGTATTTTGAGCCTAAAAATGTTGCTGATGCTTTGAAAGATGAAAACTGAATTTTAGCCATGCAAGGGGAACTAAATCAATTTGAAAGAAACAAGATTTGGACACTAATTGAAAGGCCTCAAAATCATCTTATTATTGGTACAAAATGGGTCTTTAGAAATAAAATGAATGATAAAGGTGAAGTTGTGAGAAATAAGATTAGACTTGTGGCCAAAGGGTATGCTCAAGAAGAAGGAATAGATTTTGATGAAACATTTGCTCCCGTAGTTAGACTAGAATCAATTAGAATATTTTTGACATTTGCATGTTTCAAGAACTTTAAATTGTTCCAAATGGATGTTAAAAATGTTTTTTTAAATGAATTTATTGATCAAGAGATTTATGTTGACCAACCTCCCGATTTTGAAAATGAGTCATATCCAAATCACGTGTTCAAACTTTCAAAGGCTTTATATGGGTTAAAACAAATTCCAAGAGCATGGTATGAACGTTTAAGTGATTTTTTAGTTGAGAATGGTTTTAAAAGAGGTATTGTGGATACCACTATTTTCACTAAACAAAATTTCAATGATCTTCTAATTGTACAAATATATGTGGAGGATATTATTTTTTGTGCTACTAATGAGTGTTTGTGCAAGAATTTTTTCACTATTATGCAAAATGAGTTTGAGATGAGTATGATGGGAGAGTTAAATTTCTTCTTTGGGCTCCAAGTGGTTCAAATTCAAGATGGTACATTTATCAATCAAGTTAAATACACAAATGAACTTCTCAAAAGATTTGGAATGGTGGATCAAAGCAAATTGGATCACCGGTGTGTACATCTACCAAGTTTGACAAAGATGAAGAAGGTATGAAGATTGATGAGAAGAAGTATAGAGGTATGATTGGTAGTTTACTTTATTTAACCGCAAGTAGACCTGATATTATGTTTGCTGTTTGCTTGTGTGCCAATTTCCAATCTTGCCCTAAAAAATCTCACTTAATGGCTGTTAAAAGAATCTTTAAATATTTAAAGGAAACCTTAAATTATGGTCTTTGGTATCCAAAATATCATGAATTTGTTTTGTATGATTTTTTAGATGCTGATTTTGGTGGGTGTAGGATAGATAGAAAAAGTACTAGTGGTACAAGCCATTTTCTTGGTAATTGTTTGGTATCATGGTTTAGCAAGAAACAAAATGCTATTTCTTTGTCCACGGCGGAAGCGGAATATGTAGCCACCGGTACATGTTGTGCTCAATTGTTATGAATGAAAAATACCTTGAATGACTTTGGACTAATGTATGACTGTGTGCCTATGTATTGTGATAACACTAGTGCCATAAATTTGACAAAGAATTCCATTCAACATTCTAGGACAAAGTACATAGACATAAAGTATCATTTCATTCATGATCTTATCAAAAAGGGTGAAATTTATGTAAAATATGTTTGTTCAAAAGACCAAATTGATGACATCCTTACAAAAGCCTTACCTTTAGATCAGTTCACATTTTTTAGAACAAAATTGGGTGTTTTGGAAAAGACTTTTTTAAAAAAATTTTGCTCAAACTTTATCGGACATCCGATAGTTTTCTAAGCTATTTTCCAGCAAAGTTTTGCATCGGACGGTTATGTCGGACGATTCTCTTCATTCGGCCGTCCGAAACTCAAAAGTGACGTGTTATAAAGAAGCTTTTTTCTTCATTTGACTCAAAACTAATCGTTGTCTCGGACGCACCCTTTCTCTTCACTCCCACTGCAAAAATTCAAATTCGTGTCCCTTCAAGACAAATGTCTTAAAATTGATTCTACAAACCGTCTCACAGCCCCTTTGCAAACTGGTTTGCATCAAAATCCTTTTCCAACTGTCAAGAATTCACCTGATCCCAAATTTTATCAAAAACCCTGACTTCAAAAACTCACCTACTTTTGGTAGATTCGAGCATTCATTTTAGCCTAGATAGCAAACTTAGTCTATCTCATCCACATTTTACAAGAAAATCATCCTACATTTCACCATGGTACGATTAAGAGGTGGTTCTTCTGGCACCAGACACACAACTAGACTTAGAGATGAAGAAACTGTGGTGCCGTTCACTAGAAAATCGACTCGTGGGTCTGAGAAACGCAGTGGAAAAAGAAAACGTACTGATCAAACTGAGCAACAGCCCACCACATTGCCCAGGTTCATCAATGATAATGCCAGAGACAAGTATGAATGTATTTCACAAAAAGACTTCATCACGCAAAGAACCATCATTCCCTCTGAATTCTGTAAGCTTGATTTAGACTCTGTTCTTAAGCTTTTCGAATTCCAAAAATGGCCTCATATTCTGTCTCTGCCCAACACATATTACCTTGAAATGCTATTCCAGTTCTTTGCCAATTTTAGAAAGGGTAGGTCTCATACTAAAATTGTCTCTCATGTCAATGGCATTAACATTCTTCTTACTCCTGATGTTGTCGATCTAGTTTTGAAAACCAAAATTGAAGTTGGCTATCGTAGTAAAATTGTAAATTTTTTTCATATGAAGAATTTTCAACTACTTATCACCATTTTCATGTTGAAAAACTGATGGCCTACTTTCGCACTCACTTTAATACACCTGTTGAAGCCAAATTGGAGGATCTTAATACTCAAAATCTGATTATTTTTACAATCATTTCAAATCTGCTGGTTCTTACTGATGGTCATAGGACTGATGCCAACAAAATGAAACTCTATCTGTTTTATTGCTTTGTTGAAAAAATCATAATTGACTTTGATTTTGTCATGTGCAAATTTCTGCTAAAACTACGTACTGACAGCCGTAGGAAACTCTCATATGGAAAGTTTTTAACTCCAATTTTTGCTCATTTCAAAATTCCTTTCATTGGAGTATCTCCAAAAGAAAGTTCATCCCCTGTTTTCACCAAAGCATATTTTGAGAGAAAAAATATCAGATTTTTTGATGGCCACTGGTGTTATAAGAAATCTGTCTTGGAGTCTAGAACCAAAAGTCGTCATGAAGCCTCAGTCACTCGTAGACCTTCCAAACAGTCTCGTGTCACTTCACCCTTTTCCATTCGTCCTCGAAGATCCTTCACTCAACCCATTTCCTCCAATCATGAAGTCATTTGCCTATTTGAGGAACTCAAACAACATGTCCTTCTCCTTGAAGATAGTCTAATAATGACCATGACACCTGAGCAACAAGCTACATTCTTGGATAAGAGAAATCTGCTTATGCCTCCTGTCCCACAAGAGGAAGAACATTTATTCAAAAGGAGCCACGCACTAAGTCCACTCCTGTCCCACAAGAGAAAGAACATACACATCAACAGGAGCCACAAACTGAGTCCACTCCTCCCATTACTAAAGTCCATGCCTCCAGCTCTCAGCCCACTCCTCATGATCCCTCGACTTCAGACAAAGGTAAGACTCCAGCTACTGAGAATAGTGAAGCAGATGATGAAAAGACTGAAGATGAGTTGGATCCCTCTCAGTTTCGTCTTGTAAGAAGAAGGTCCGGATCATCTAAGATCACAATTTAGGCACTCTAGGGGCATTTGCACTTCATATTAGGATGCATTTACTTGGTCTTTTATAATTTTTCTTTTGATGTTTCTAGTACTCGGTACTAATGGATCTCTCCGGTGTTTTTGGTATGAATGTTAATTGATATGACTGATTTTGATTGACATTGATGGATTCTAATTGAATGGCTAATGTATTTTGGTTGACATTGTTGAATTTTGGTATTATTTCTCTGTTTTTGGCTGATATTGGTTGCTGAATTTTGGTGCTATGACTGCTATGTAATGGATTTTGGTTGCTAGACTTTACTCTCTGATCTTATGATGACAAAAAGGGGGAGAAATGGATGTTATGTATAAGGGAGAGTTCTTCTGAGGGGGAGCTCTTCTGATATGAGTTGGTACTTAAAGGTTTTGGATGCGATGAGTGAAGAGGAGCTTATGTTCATTTTTTTCCTTTCTTTCCATTCATTGTTTTGTCATCGTCAAAAAGGGGGAGAATGTTGATCTTGGTTCCTGTCTTTTGATGTTTATAAAATAATTGGATGATACTAATATCTTTTCAATAAGAAATCCTTTCAGCTATGAAGCAACTTGATTCAAAGAACAAGAGCAATTGAAAGAGATAAAGGAAGATGAAAGCTGTCGGACGCTCGCAAAGACAATACCGGATGTCCGATAAATAGTGCAGATCATATCGGACACAGAACATCCTCACAGGACATCCGAAAGAGTTGAAATAATCTTTCAAACTCTCTGCCTGCTTTCGGACGCATGAAGAACTCCATCATTGGACGTCCGAAAGAATTAAGATATTTCTTCAAACTCTCTGTCTGTTTTCGGACGCAAGCATCAGAGGTACCGGACGTCGAAAGAATTGAAAAAGATTTTTCAAACTCTTTGCCCACTTTTGCACGCAACCATCAGAAGTACCAGACGTCGGACACGCCCAACGGCTAGTTGACTCTTCAGCTGCCTTCTATTCGTTTGAATTATTAATGAAGTACTTTTCGGTCTCATATAAATAGTGCATGGTCAGAAACTTAAAAAGAACTTTTGCATACTAAGAATACAAGAGATTAAGAATAGTTTTAGTGTGAAAACACTCTCCAAGGAACATTTGTACTCTTTGTGGTGTAAGACTTGTGTGAACTTTTCATTTGTGAGAAAATACTTCAATAGTGTAGTTTTGTGTGGGTTATTCTGAGGGATAGTAAAATTTTCTAACTTGATCGAGTGTAGCTTGGGTCAAGGAGGAAGTGAGTCTTTCTTTGTACACAAGATTGGTTGTATTTCATCAACTTAAAGTGTGACGCCCCCACTTCTCCCTAAGGCGAACCAAAGGGTATCCGCGGGACGCCTGCCCAACTCTCGCCAGGACTCGGTACAACTCCCGTTCAAGTTTATTACAATACTAGTTATCACGACAAGACAAAGTAAGAAAGAAAAGTCGCTTCGATAAATAACATTAAAACTTACACCACTAGTTCCAAAAATACCTCAATCATCCAATTCTTACATTGGTTCCCAAAAGATGCATAAATTCCCAAAATATACAACAGCCACAATGTCTAGTCAATTACATTTGGAATCTTAACACAAAAGTACAACAGAAAGGTTTCTTCGAGTCTCACTCCACGTCCATTCCTGTTAAGGAAAACAAATCTATGGGGTGAGCAATCGCTCGTGAGGCCAAGAAACACACATGCAAGCATGTTGTCCAAATAACAATCCCAATTCACAAGAAAAATGATAATAATCGAGTAACTAACAATTCAAGTGAAATATAAACAGAAACAATTCAAGGATATGGTAGCTCTCAGGAGCTAAGTTCCACTTGTTTTGCCAGATCTCAATCGTATACCTTCCCGTGGTGACTCTCCGTTAGTCGGGTCGGTATTTCCAATCTGTAGACTCCACTTTACTTCACATGTCCTTCCACCTTTCAACCCCCCACCAGGCCCGAGCGACGATAAAGGCGCTACTGCACGAATAGGCCAAGCAAGATCTCTCCAATAGATCAAATTTATCATGTTATTCTCATGGCTCACCGAGATTCCCAACCAAACCCATGCCGGCTCGAGTCCCAAGGTCGCCTTATGAGTTTGGACATCTCCCATGTAACATTTGTGAGTCGAGGAGATTCACTCCACGACGTATGCAGCCATAGCATACTATTTCATGTCATTCAAGCATTCAATACATTCAATCATTCATTTCATTTCAAGCAACTCATTCATGAGTTATTCATTTCAAATGAGAACGAGTGCGGTAAAGTACACACTCAACTCCATTTTCAAAATTTCCAATCGACAATAACAATTGAACATGTATCACGTTCCCATAATTTCAACTATTCATGCACTTGACACTCACCAAGTAACTCAAGAAGTAAAATACACTTGAGGGTTCAGGCGTCCACCGTGGGATCTTCTCGAAGGTCCTTTTGAGTGCCTGAACAATTAATAATAAACTATTACACATTATCGCTTAAGACCCCTAATTATCGAAGAATATTGTACTAGTGTACAATCTAAGAAGATATCACGAAAATGAGCCTTAATTACTCGTAAATCGAGACTCAAAAGTGGGGTTTTAAAACACAAGAGAAATCTAATTTTTATCTTTGAAATCGAGTGTAAAACGGTCAAGTGGTATCGAAGGAAAAATGGAGAGTTCTAAAAACTCAATTTCCTTTAAGTTTGAAAATTTCAGATTTGACACGCAATCTTTGAAAAATCGTAACTCACACTCGATAAGTCTAAAATTGGAAAACTTGGTACCGTTGGAAACTACTTCCAAAGTACTAAATGTTCCTAGAAGGTACTTTTTCATGATTCCAAATGGAAGTCATAGTTCCATGTAATTGGGTCTAAAAAGGTTGAAATAAAATATTCTGAATAAACAGACAATTAAATATTTAAATAAGCTAGTAATAGGAATTTAAAATAAGTAAATTTTCAAGTCCTCACATAAAGAAACTTGTTCCGTGATTTGATCTTCAAGTTCAAGAGGAGTTTGGTAGTCAATTGGTTTGAAATTCTTCCCTTTTTTACTTATCATCTTGTGAACCTTAATTGCTTATTTCTTCTACTCTCAAGTGACATTGCTCTGTTATTGATTGATTCACTGTGTGATCACTTAAAAAAGAGGGTAAATTTCATATTAAACAAAAAGTGTCCTTTAACTTGACTAGTTTTTAATCAACCTAATTCACCCCCCCTCTTAAATTGTCTTCGGGCCTAATAGTTTTAATTCAAGTGTTGCACCTAAATCTCCGACAATGACGCCAAAAAATTGTTAGGATTTTTTTACTCATTACAAATTTTAAAAACTGATTACCCTATTTCTGCAAGTGCACGATTCGTTTATTGAATATAGAGATAATAGGTGTCGATCCTATAGGAACTTAAGATGTGGCAATCACATAAGTTTACTTGCTTGTTTTATTATCCAGAAAATAAAAGTTTAAAAGCAAAAACAAAGAAAGTTAAATAGGCAGTACAACCATCCATAAAACTTAGAAGTTAGTTAGGCTGTACAACTAGTTATATAGTATAAGCAATAAATATAAAATTGGCTATTCGATGGTAGAACCAACCATATAGGCTATAGGTCACAAGAAAAGAAATAAAAGTAAAGAATAAGTTAGATTAAAATTGTTTAAAGATTAAATGAGACAATCTTAGGAATTAGAATCCTTTGTTGTGTCAAAATTAGAAATTTGTTAAGGTGATTATGCTTATGCTTTCATGATTTGTCGAGCAATAACTTTCAAATACATGTCATCGCTTTCGCCAATGATCATTTTTAAGAGAAATCTTCTTGAATGATCCTTCACCTATTTTCATAGAGAAAAGGTAAGAAACAAATTAAATAAGTTGAATAAAGTTATTGCATGAATCCAACCAACCATTATTCACTACTTTCTTGAGAATAAGATTAGTGTTTAAGAATTTAAATCTATTTAAAAGAAACTTTCATTGCTCAGCAATTACAACATCATTCATAGTTGCTAGCCAAACAACTATAAAGTATAAGCACAAGTTCCCAAACTAATAAATCATAAAAAGTAGAATCATTCCTTAACTACTTCATATCAAAACTACAAGAAGTTCATTTTCTCCCTAGGAGGTAAAAAAAATTTAGTTAGACATTATATTAAAAACATCTAAGTATGAAACAAACTTGTAACAAACCATGACAACTAAGAACAAGAAACAAAATTTAGGAAGAATAATTCATATTCAATGTCTTGAGGATTAAATTCTTGAATTCCTTCACAAGTTGATCTCTCAAATAAGCAAAGTGCAAGAGTGTTCTCACTTTCTTCTCAAAGCTTTTAAACTAATAAAGAAACTCACAATATGAAATTGGAGTTAACCACTTCTACCTCTACTTCTATTTTGTTCTATTTCATCATCCTGTACGCCAATATGCTACAATCAATGAGATACAAAGGGGGTATTTTTAGATATTTTTTGAGGAGAAATGTACTCATAATGTTGTTCTTCACTTTTTCAAGACAAGTTGAGCTGGAACTGGCAGTATTTCTTTAGAGAAATCTGCCAACAAAACAGTGTGAAAACGAGTGTGAGTTGTGAACAACTTGCAACAATGCTCTAGGGATCCGTGAGGTTTATTTAGTAGATTGCCTCATGGATCTACTTCTTTTGCAGGTTTGCACTTTTTGCATCATTCTTCAATGTTGCTCTATTTTTGGATTAATTTCAACTGCAATGTTTTCAATGCTAAAAGCCAAATTAGCTCTTGCATAGAGCATAGAATTTGTAACTCTTTGAGTTAGTATTCCAATGTATCAAGAATAATCTCATTTGGATATCTGTAGGTTGCTCAATAACCAAAATACTTCTAACTAGTCAATCCCCTGTTTCAACTTTCGACAATAAATTTGCCTGACTGTATTTTGACTTTTTGAATAGGAATATGCATGAACTGGATTTTGATATCTCATAAAAAAATGTAGAGTTATGTTTTAGGTTCAAAATGGCTAAAGAACCATCTCAATTTGATGCTTTTAGTTCAAGATAGAGCCACAATATCAAAGTGTGTCAAAATTGTCAAACTCTTTTTGATTTGAATCAATTCATAAATACCAAAACCTATAAAAACAACACAAATTTGTATATTAACCCACACTTTTACATGTTTTGATTAAGAAACACTACTTGTATGAAAAGTAACTATAAAGGAATTCAATTTTTCCATTTTAGCTTAAAAATACACTAAAAACACATGCTAAAATTTAACTAAAAATACATCTAATATATGCTAATCACTTGTGAACAATCAAACTTGAGAAGGTAAATCGGAACTTGAACACTAGGAACTGTTGAAAATCAATTAATTTAATCACTTTAATTTAAATCGACATTACACCATTATTTTAAAGCCCATGTGGACTTGACATAATTCAATATATTTAATTTAATTAATACTAATTTTATTGTGATTAGATAAATTAAATAAAAATTTCATTGTCTATAGTCACTTTTGAAACATGGTATCAACCGTTGAAGCTAGTCCCACACTAGTTTTTTTTTTTTTTTTTGGTAATTAGGGGGTTTTGAATTCACAATCTTTAACTTACAAATCCCCTCTTATCATCCAACCCAATCTACCCCTAGAACCATGCTAGCTTGTTAAAAATTTGGGAAAGGAGTTAATAAAGATTATGGGTTTACCTATACATGCATCAATAAGATATCAATAATAATTATGTACCAATTATGAATTTGAATTGAGCTCAAAGTAGATCGAAACCCCAATATCTCTCTAATTCAAGTTTAAACTTGTGGGAAGTCCGACTTAAACCCGATTGATGGTCCTGCTATTGGGACATCATGTACCTGATTATCATTAGCATTTATACATTTTTTTATTTCCTTTCTTTACAGAATCCATAGCAAGCATTATGAAGATTGCCGTGGCCCAAAATTTTATCCTTCAAGTCAATTGATCTCGTAACTCTTAAGAATGGTTGAATCATAATTGACTTTTGAATCATGTTTTTATTTGTTTCAAGTCTTAAAAGGATAATCTAAATAAGTATCAACATTATCGCTCTAAATAATATGCTAAACTCAAACTCAACTCACAATCAAATCAAATCGAGCCTTGTCTATATATTCAAGCTCTATCTAGCCTAGTAACATGTGAGGTTCGGGCACAATCATTCGAGTCGAGTGTGCTAAACAGCTCTATCCCTTCGTCGGATTTTCTTGAGCTGCCATACTTATAATTTACTTTTAACACTTTGGAATATTCATCTGAGCCGTTATACCACCTAAAATTATCCAGACTGACTGATTTATATACCACCTAAAATTAGGAGGGCGTTTTTCCAATTTGGTGAAATTTTTTTTTAAGTCCAACCTTTTACCCTTTCTTTTGATTGGGGCATGCAACACATGATTGCAGCTATTTCACATCAGATTTTCACCTAAATTACACTCCAACTTTTAGCAATCTGACGCGATGATTCCTAACTTTTCCATTCAAGTCTTCCCACGAAGGTACTTTCTTTTGTCTGCTTCTTCATAACCTTTATTATACAAATCATTCATCAACTTTACATTCTTTTCTCCCTCTCTCTTCCACTTGCCTTTCATTTCTTTGGTAAGCGAAGTAAAATTTCTCGCAGCTGATAACCTTCCATCATCAATGAACAAAAAAGCTGCACAAAAGCCAACTCCTTTACCCATCTCTGCATCCAGTGAAATGAAAAGAAGTTTTTCTGAGTTGGCCCTTGAGGAGTTTTTCAAGCACACAAGGGCTGTTGAAGATGATCAGAACCCAAAGGATGACCAGAAAGTTAGTGCTAAAGCTGGAACAGAAGCTTATCGTTGTGCTTTAGGTGGTGATAAATGTTTTGCTGATACCACGTCTAGCAATCCAACCTTTCCTTTGATCGGAAACCAGGTTTTTAGAAACTCTTAGCTTCTCTTGTTGAAATTGATTTTTTCCTTTTTATTGCTATAAATTGGACTTGGTGTGGATTGAGCTAGTATACAACTACGGACTAGACAAGATTGAGAAGAAAAATGAAGCTTATAAGTATTAACTCTTGCAGATTGGTAGAATAAATTACAATATCTACTTTGTTTAATCTCAGGAACCAAAAAAAAAAAAAAAAGGAAAAAAGAGGTAGGTATTTAAGTTTCATAAATAAAGGTTTTCTTAGTTGTAATTACACGAAAAGAAAAGTATATGTAATCTATGAGAAAACATATATATATATATATATATATATATAATACATTCTGGTATACGGGAACCATGATTCAACATTTTTATTTTATTTTATCCGTTGATAGAAAATTTGCTTATTTGGTGTGTTTGATAAAACTGAAATCTGAAATTTGAAGTTGAAATTTATTAAGTTATTGAATTGTTAAATATTAAATCTGATACATTTTAAGTGTATATCACGCCAAGTAATAAGTTATTTTGGGAATAAGTTTTATTTATGAAATTCAGTGTCATTTAATTAATTCAAATGTTCAATTTTTTTTTAGCAAGCGTGTTTAAACATATGAATATCTGAATCTGTTAAATTTAAGTGTTAAATTGAGTTATTAAATAAGGCCTAAATTCTCTGAAATCTTGAGGACTTTTTGTAATTGTTTTTCTTGGTTTAAGCCTTCAAGTACCGAGTAATTGAAGTCGATATGGTACATACTCAGATTTCCAGTTTCTTTGCCCAATACTCGAGTTATGAAACAGTTAAACCTCCTGGCTAAAGCAAATAATAGAACTGTGTGCCGCAGTCTCCTGTTTTGCTTTGGCCCTTTTAAGGAAAGCTCACTTCTTTTATTTTGTTCTTTTTTTCTTTCCGAGAAATTTTATCACCGTCTAGACCAACTCTGACATATTTAATCGGTAATTTTCAACCAAGAAAATGTTCCAAATAAGATAAATGAGCCAGTAATTTTATATTAAAAACAGTCCAAATAAGATTGTGGGGTCTTTATGCTTCCAATAAGTGTTGGAGAGTTAATTATTTGAAATAAAATTTTTAAAAAATAATATAACACTTTTTTATGTGATATATGTGAAATAAAAAATTATTTAAAAATATGATGATAATACAAACAAATAAATTTTGATAAATAATTTACAATCCAAACAAACCCATTATTTCATTGGTCAAAGACTTTGCAATAAAATATTTCTTTTCCCCGCACAAAACTTGACGAAGGTACATGGATATAAAAATGGTTCATCAACGGAGAAATCCGTGATGTCAAGTACTCTGATGAATGCAGGAAAAAAAAAAAAAGAAGCCACGTTCAAATTTTTTGTCGCAAGATCCAGGCTTTAACAATTTTTTTTTTGTCGCAACGATAGAATTTCTATAATTTAATCTAACCTAATCTATGGGGAAGAAGAGGGGGAGTTGATGTGAATAGAGACTCTGTCGAAAAAAACTAATTAAAACTGTCACATGTAATGATAAATTGGTCCTCCCACGTCACCAAGACTGATGGTGACCACCAGGTCAAAGGCCTTGTGGCTTCCGGGCTTCAACAGTTGTTAGGCCGAATTTGTCTTGTATTGAAAACCATGACTATTTGGGCATTACCTCTAATGGGGCCTCCTTACCCCCCTCCGCACTATCCACCCACCTTCCTAGCCTTCCCCTCCCTCCTCTCCCTTCGCCCCCACCACAAATCACACTCCTCTCTTCCCTACCACCACCATGACTTACAAGATTTATTCTAAAACTCACATCAATTCTAATGATCTTATTCAAATCTTCAGTGGGGATTTTGTTGGTATATCGGGTCGCTCTTTCTTTAGGTTACGTCATCATTTTGTGCATTTAATAGATAAATAAACATTTTCTTAGACAGTATGCGCATGTCAGTAAGTTGTCAAATGCTTGTCCTTTGAATACCATAACACCATTGCAGTTCCCCAAGAAGTAGCCGTCCAAGGTGGGGAACTGATTTTTGTTCTTCCCTGCAACTTCAGATTCTGTTGCAATCACTAATAAATGTCTTCGCTATGTGTCCTCTTTCCTATTTGTGCATTCAAATTACCCGTCTATCCATATCCCACATACAACATTTGTAACCAGTTGGATATAGTTTTTAACAACGTTTAAGGCCAACGCTTTTCTCTTTTATTCGTTTATGTTGCTAGCCACAGTATCTCAGGGATACTTCTTTATTTTTTTTGTCAAATGACTGTTGCAGCATGGAGATGCTTTTGTTTTGCATCCTGTTGCATCCTCGAAATATTTACGTTTTCTTCTTTTATGAAAAACAGGAAATTAGTAACGTCTTAACCAGATCTGATGCATCAATGGATAATCCTCACTGGTCTCACAATCTTGCTTCCAGGCACTCTAGCCTCTCAGCTACCATTGATTCCCAGTCATCAATATGTGGTATGTACATGAGCTTTTTGTCTTGAATATTTCTTATTGCACAAATTTTGAAGGCATTGAGTTTTGAATACCATCATAGAAGAAAGATAAGTGGCAAGGAAAGCTGGAAGAAAGGTTCTTAAATAATCTTTTTTGGTACCTAAAAATGTAAGCTTTTATTAGAAGTAGTGCTGAAATTTACACCTGCAGCGAAGCTGCAGCTCAAACCGAAGCCAGTTAAAATAGCAGAACAAAAGCACTGGCCAATATCTGCATCCCCAACAAAAATTTATCCGTAAAATCCCATGCTAAGATGAGTTCCCACTTTCCTCGTGTATTTGGTACATTTCTCCAAGAAGCAACATAAGATCAAATCTCGAATGTTTTTGGTGAGAACTTCGGCACCAGTCCCTCCAAATATGGTAAAGCACAACCCCTTATTCCAGTTCGCGCATTTGATTATGGAAAGATCCCTTCATAAGATGATGCTGTAGCCACACTAACATACTACTCTGTAATTTCTGGACTAGATATAAGCACAAAACCCACATTGAAAGTACAAATGATGACAAGATTCATAGCCAATAATACATAGGATACCAATAATCAGAAACCATACCTACCACAATAGTTTATCCTTGGCGTTTTGTTGATTTTACAGAGCATCCACAGTACAGAAGATAGGAATCTGCTTCTTGAACCATACCTAGTGATGCCAAGAGACACAGTCCACTGGATTCAGAATTTCCATAGCAGATTTGACAGGAAAGACACCTTTCTTATCTGCTAGCCATCTCACAGATTGAAGAGCTAATGCATTTAAGCACTCTGATGGAGGAAGAGTTTGTATAATTTCTTCAACAACAGCATTGCTTTATCTGCCTACTGGCTTTCTCTATTTCCCATCAAATAATATAGTTGCAGCCTTTGCTTGAGAATAGCTCGCAAACTGTTCAATAAAGCTAGGACCAAAAGTCTACAAGAAAGGGCCTCTAGGATGCCAATAGGAACAGATGTTCACATTACTAACAGCACCATATCCCATAAGAACAGATGTTCACATTACTAACAGCACCATATCCCATAAGAACAGATGTTCACCATGGATATGATCTTGAGCCAGTGACCTGAGTTCAAAAGCTTTTCCAGAACCAGGAGCAGTCACTTTCAACAGCCACATATTCCAAAAGCATAGGTGTTTAAGCTTGACAGATTACTCACATGCTACCCAAAAGGGCTTCTTTCTCAAAGCAGTAGTTGAGAATGCTGCTTTGAGAAAGCTTCACAAGTCCCAAACGTCCTGCTTCAACGGGCTTGCTCATTTCATTCCTGATCTAGCTGAATCAGTTCCTCTCCACAAAATAGCAGTCAAATTGAAAAACATTCCTTCATGTTTCTTGATCAAAGCCTTAGGCAGTAAAAAAACACTACTCCAGTACATGTGAAGGCTTAACAAGGCATGCTCTATTAGTTGCAATCTGCCCCCATATAAGAGCATTTGGGTACTCCTCCCTTCGATCCTACACTCAAGTTTTTCAAGCAAAGCAACAGAATCAGGAGCAGTCAACCTAGTATACTAATATCAATGGCACCCCAAAGCAGGCAGCCTTGTCTTGTTCCCAACCTATTACACATCCAAGAGCAACTTCGGCACCACATCCTGCTATAATATTTCTCTGTTGCTCAGATTAGGATGTAAGCTATACATTTCTGCAAACTCATGTAAAAGATCATACATAGCACTAACATGGGAAACATTTACAGCTGACAGCGGAAATAGGTCATCTCAAAATATAATATGTGGATACCAATATGTTATGTATCGGATAATATTCAAAAGTAGGACTGTGAGCTGCATAAATTATCGTGATAGACAGTACCTCCATAGCAAGAAGAGAAAGGTAACGGGAGATGAGATCCCCTTGCCTTAAACCCCTCTCACTGGAGAAATATCCAAATAGGGCACCATTTATATTTAATGAAAATTTGGCAGTGCAAACTCCATTTCTAATCCAATCAACAGATTGTCTGGGAAAAGACACTAATTCCATAAATGTGAAAAGAAAATCCTATTTTTCAATCAAAAAATTGTAGAGCAAAGGTTATTAACTTGTGTTGGCTTCGTTCTGCAGATGAAAATTCTGCTTATCTTACTGAATTAGGTTTACCATCAGATTGCTTTTAAATAATGCTCTACTGGGTGAATTACCATGATAATATTTTATCAGTTGGCAGTCCAACATCTGCCACTAAGTCAAAAGGAAAAGATAAAAGAGCCATGGTTGCAACTAGTGGTTCTTCACCTGAGCAATCAGATGATGATGAAGTAGAGACTGAAGCTGGTCAATGTGAGGAAAGCACTGATCCTATGGATCTGAAGCGTATCAAAAGGTATAAAGAAGAGCATAACTGTTGGAATGTTTACCAGATATGCTAGTTACTCCTGCTGCTTGCCTGAACCTTTGGTTTATGCTTTAGGATGGTTTCGAATAGGGAGTCTGCTAGACGTTCCAGAAGAAGAAAGCAAGCTCATTTAGCGGATCTTGAGCAGCAGGTATATTGCATCCCAAAGCATTTATTAGGTCAATAATTGTGGTCTCTTCAAATTTGATGTGGTCGCTTCACTGCAACCAAAGAAATTGCAATTGAGTAACAGTTCTTGGGCTGCTTTTAGTGCTTTTGACATATTAATTTTTTAATTTCAGGTTGAGCAACTACGAGGAGAGAATGGCTCCTTGTTCAAGCAACTTGCAGATGCTAGTCAACAGTTTAAAGATGCATCCACAAATAATCGAGTGCTTAAATCTGATGTGGAGGCTTTTAGAGCCAAGGTATTAATATAATTGTCTGCGATGGCTATTCTTCTGTGAAAAATTTAAAGTAGTTTTGGAATGAAATGATTAATTGATGTAAAAGTGCCATGTCGAACTGCACAACAAAATAGAGGAAAGGAAGGGGCGTACCAGATTTTTACCTCTTTCATTTGCTTTGATTAAAATTAAGTAGTGGAAAATTCCTTCCCAGTTCCCACTACCAAGGTCCTCTGGATTTCTGAAAACACTGAAAGCAGGGGTGTCTGTGTACTGTGAGCATGTTTATTATATCCAAGAGGGCCTCTTTGATGGATAGAATTTTCAAGAAGCAGGGAAGGGAGGGATTTATCATGATTAATGTTAACACTCATTTCGATTCCCACCAGCCCGCTAATTGTGGTGGCTTGCCTGCTTCACTGTAACAATCCTGCAAAACAGCAGGGTAGGCTAATGGATGTACATAAGAGTCATTAATTATCTATTTCATGTGAATCAGAATAGTAAGCTGAACATTGTTCACTGGTGGATGACTTGGGGAAAGAACAGGAAGTGAAATGTTGGATAATGTTGGATATCAATCACAGTTATTTCCCTTGGCTTTTCTGTTATTATGTCATTTGAATCTGTTTTGATAATCTTCCCTTCCATCATTCACTTAACGCTGAACCTTGGCTTCTTAGAGTAAAATGGAATTGAAGCATGTAGTTCACACTCTATTTCAGGTAAAGCTGGCTGAAGACATGGTCACACGGGGTTCACTGACCTCCAGTCTAAGCCATCTTCTTCAAAACTATTTAAGCACTCCAGAGTCTCTCAACAATGCCAACATGTGCCGAGGGGAGAATGTCTCTACAATTGTCACAGTCCGTGGGGTTGATCCTACATATCCTGATGTGGGAGTTTCAGTACAAAATTCTGCAGCTCGAATGGGAAATGTTGACAACTTCAATGGCGATCTTAAGAATGGAGTTACAAATGACGCAATGATCTGCATGGCAGATCTGTGGCCTTGGGAATCTCATGCTGGTTCAGTGACAAAGTAGAAGAAATCTCTTTCTGCATTGGCTATTTTACCTCCAGAGGTCTCTTCCTTTTTCATACTTCATGTCCATAGACCTAGTTCATGTAAGTATTTGGCTTACATAGTGATCTTCCCCTAGTTAGACAGAAGCTTAAATGGCTCAAAGGATCACCAAGCACCAGTGACCTTCCTGGGAAAAAGTATATGAACAACTAATTATTTGTTCTCCTTTTTCTGGGATTTGGATATCTTAGACTATTATAGGTTTTATGTACGACTTATCAAGGAATTGTTTGTGTCCAAAATTCCATGTTTCTTTTTTGTTTTGGTTGTTTGCGGTATTATCTTATACATATTGCCTCTGGACATTGGGCTTTGTAGTTTGTGAGAGCATGATCTTCATATGTGCTTAGTCAGAGAGTGCTGTTTGAAGTGAATAATCTTGAGATTTATCAAGCAATGCTAGAGTTGGTATTTCCATTAATCTTATTGTCAACTCGTAAAGTAATGTCTTTTGCTTTCAGTATGGATTCTTCTAAGTGGAATATAACTAGTGTTATTCTTTGTTTTGGTTCTACTCCTTAAAATAGTCCAAGGACTCAAAATGACTTTCAAATTAAAATCTGAATAAAATTAACAAGAACAATGGTACCTCAAAATCACGTAATTTACATGAAAATTTAGTACAATTCAAGTACAAACATAGTTCTTAAATTGTAATAAAATATTTGCTCTGTAGATTTCTCATGAAAGATTATTCAACTTCTAGCAACATTAACAAATTTATGAATCAATCAATTAAAGTCACATTAAGCAAAGAGTAAAAGAAGATAATTGAAATGTTCTAAATGAGATAATAGCTTTTGGATCCACTTGGTTGCTATTAAGGGTGGTCATTGTGTGGGTTGAGCTATTATTGGGTGGGTTTTGCATTTTGATCAAATGGATTATTGTTCAATTCTCCCAACTATTGAATGGGTTAACTATAGATTGGGTCTGGTTGGGTCAACTTAAAAAACTTATAAACTTAACTACGACTCAACATATTTTCTCATTTGCTTCTGAACTTTTAGTTATTTGTATTTGTGTACACACATTTTCATACACTTTTACTGGAAAAATACTAGTAGACTATTTTTTACATGTCATTGCTCTCTCTCTCTCTCTCTCTCTCACACACACACACACACACAAATAAACACCATTTTCACACACTTCCACATGCAAATATACTTGCACTTGCACATTTTTAACACTCATACAAATACGTATTCCATTCTTTCTTTCTCACACATATACATATTCCAATTGAAATTGGGTCAATGGATTATTTTCATTAAAAGAATAATGAGAGAAATTTGATTATTTGGTCATCATAGCACTATTAATTTCCAATCAATTATGATTTTCATTTTTATTGTTCTACAATCGCTTGAGACTAAGGATACGTTTGATAAAATTGAAATCTGAAATGTAAAATCTAAATTCATTAAGTCACAGAATTGTTAAGTGGTGAATCTAATACAACTTTTGTCTGAATTTGAACACTGAATGTTTTATATCTATTTGATAATTATAGACAACTGAATGTCGAATTTCTTGTATTTTACAAATTTCTCCTTATGTTGATTTATTTATAAATGATGATAATATTTTAGTATACTTGACTTGTAGTACATATGATTTAATTTTATTTAAAATAAGAATAATTTATTAGAAAAAGAATGAACCAAAAATGAAAATAAAATTACAATATAACAAATTTATTTGACAAAATACAAAATGCTTGTCTATCAAATGCTATAAATATAATTTATCTAAAATGCTAAAAATGTTGATTTTTAATTTGCTCATGTAAGTTGATCATGAAAGTTTGATCAGCTTGTCGAGATCTTCATTCGTGTTCTACATTTTCTGTGTTGTCTTCAACATTTTGCTCATTTTGTACCACAATTTCTTCATTCTCAAAATCACAAAACCAAATATGCATGACACCACTTCTTCGAAGATAATTGTGGATGGCCACACATGCAATAACAGTATTCCGTTGTGTTGGAAAAGGATACAGTGCCATTGATTTGAGAATTGGAAAACAGGTTTTGAGTACTCCAAAATTACGGTCAATTACATTTCTTAATTATAAAATTTAACTGTTTATTAAGATGGTTAGGTATTGTCTATCATTTTTCTCGATTTATTCCAATATAGTATGGTATAACCAAGTCCATCAAAATTCAAGACCTCTACTAGTATGTATCATTACTTGTTCAATATGTAAAATATAAGAATTCCACAAACAAAGGAAGTAAAGATAAATATTATAAAAAGGGAAAGAAAATGATTAAATTCAATAATACTTGTTGGAAATGTGGAAAATTTGATTGTAAGGCAAATTAATGTAAGCTAAAACAAAAAATTAATGAATTTTTTGAAGATAATGAAATTAAGGATAAATTAATGGCACAATTAGTAAATGAAGAAGAAAATTATTCAACAGAAAATAATTATAATGATTTGAGTAGTTCAAATGGATCAGAAGTTTGTACTTCTGATTCATTTAGCACGTTGGCCTCTTTGTAACATTATTAGGCGCATCAAGTCTCTATTGGAAGATTTGGGGCTATCTGTATGACATGTTTATCGGCAAGCAAACTCAGTAGCGGATGCATTAGCCTTCGTTAAGTTTCATGTCGGACACCTTTTTCTCTTCTGAGGCATCTCTCTCGCCTACGGTCAGGTTAGCGGTTTTTTTTAGACAGGCAGTCCGTCCCTTTTGTTAGGCATTCTATTGTAAGGGAGTAGTACTCCTTATTTCTTTCTTTATTTTTAATTCTATTTCCGCGGTGGATCTTGTTACTTTCTTTACCCTAACTCACTATTCTATGGTGCTTTATCTAATAAAATAAGAATTGGCGTCCCTCCCCGTGTATGGGGTTAGCCAAAAAAAAAAAGAAGTTTCTTGTACTTCTCCTACAAAATATTTAAATGTAATAAGAAGATGAAGAATTTTTACTAGATATGATAGAAAAAATAACAGATCCAGAAGCTAAAAAAGAATACTTAATTAGATTAAAAGATTTAATACTTCAAGAAGAAATATTACAATAGATAATAGAACCTTTTAATATTTCAAAATTACTAGATAAATGTTCATCCATTACTAATATTAGAAAATATACTACAAAAATATCTTCAAGAAGAAATAAATAATTTAAAGAAATAGGTAAGACAACTACAAAATGAAATTTTAGAATTAAAAAGGAAAGACTTAGAAATAGAAACAAAATTAACATTAGCTTCAACATCTAAACCTTCAACTTCAAATCCTCAAAAAGACCAAGAAATAATTATAGCAAAAGATAAACCTAATAACGAACAATATTTACAATTAATAGAACAATTAAGATTTCAATAATGGTTAATCTTGATAGGATGCATTTTCCTTATTTTAGGATTCATGAGCTAGGTATTTAAAAAAAAAAAAGCATGCGGTTTAGGTTTTTCTTTGTTAAATCTAGCTTTTATGTCGTGAAATTAATTAAATGGCTTGCCTTGGTGTAAAAAAATTTTTCAATAATAGTATATTGTGGTTGCAATCATAGTAGAAAATTTTAAAGAAACATTCAGAGCCTTTTTAGATAGTGGAGCAGATTAAAACTGCATTAAAGAAGGATTAATACCAACAAATATTGTGAGAGAACTAATGAAAAGTTATTAGTGACAAATGGAGAACCCTGTCATGTCACTTACAAATTTACAAAAGTTGTTATATGTAATAATGATTATTGTACAAAACATTATTTTATTATAGTAGAAAATATAGCTCTAGATATAATATTAGGCACTCCTCTTCTTATTCAAATTTATCCATTTTCAGTAGATTTTGAAGGAGTTCATACAAAAATAATGGGAGAGACTATTTCATTTAAATTCTTGACACCAATGAAACAAAGAAAACTTAAACGATTACAATCCTCATCTATTTGTAAAACAGTAAATCGTATACAATTTATTAAAAACAAATAAATTATGTAAAAGAACAAAAATATATTCATATAGATGAACAACTTCAAAAAAGATATTATTCAAAAGAAAATTTTAGAAATAGAAGAACCTATTAAAGTTGAGGTATGTTCTGATCTACCAAATGCATTTTGGAATAGGAATAACAAATGGTAAAATTGCCATATGAAAAGGATTTTTCAAAAAAAGCTATTCCTACCAAAGAAAGACCCATTCAAATGAATTTTGAATTATTAGAATATTGCAAAAAAGAAATACAAACTTTGTTAGATAAGGGATTAATTACTCATTCAAAATCACCATGGAGTTGTGCTGCATTTTACATAATGAATCAACTTGAAAAAGAAAGAGGAATTCCTAGATTAGTAATAAATTATAAACCCTTAAATAAAACATTAAGATGGATAAGGTACCCTATCCCTAATAGAAGAGATTTATTAAATAGATTATTTAGAGCAAAAATATTTTCAAAATTTGATTTAAAATCAGGGTATTGGCAAATAATAATTGTAGAAAAAGACAGATAGAAAATGGCTTTCACCACTCCTTTTAGACATTATGAGTGAAAAATAATGCTTTTTGGTTTAAAGAATACTCCATCAGAATTTTGAAATATAATGAATGATATTTTAATCCATATAGTTCATTTATAATAGCATATATAGATGATGTATTAATATTTTTAGAATCAGTAGATCAACATTTTAAACATTTAAATACTTTCTTAAAAATTATAAAGACAAATGATTTGGTAGTCTCAACCATAGTTATTAAACTCGGCCCGGAGAGGAGACCGGTGAAGGAGGTGGGTCAACGGGTTACTGGTTCAACCGGTGGGTGAGTGGTTGAACCAGTGGGTCACTACATGTATTTAAATATTATATATTATAAATGTTGATATAGGATATATGACATAAATTATAATAAATAATGTCATAGCAAATGCTCATATAATTTAATTTGCTATAAAAAAATTAATTCATATAAGAATCAATAAAATATAAAGTTATTTAGTAATACACCAAATTTCAAGTATAAAATTTATCTATGTTTAGTTTAATTATCTAACTTATTTATAAATTTTAAGTGCAAAAAATTATTAAAAATAATATATGTTTTTAAAATAAATTATGTTATATGTTATTTTTGAAGTCCATTTCACAAGTTTGGGGGTCATAAATTTTTATTAAAAGATTCCAAATAAATTTGTTTTAGAGAAATGAAAAAGAAAGATAAAATTGAAAATGTTTATATATTATAAGTAAGCAACCTTGTCACCATCTCGTGAAGTAGCCTAGCGGTTGTGTCGTTGTTGCAATGTACTAGAGGTGAAACCTGGTTCTTAGACAAAACCGGCCGGGTTTCCGGTTTAGTCCGGTCGAACCGCCGGTCCATTGACCAGTCAACGGTTTGACTGCTTAAACGATCCAATTTGAAACCCAACCCGGTCTCATGCCCGGTTCACCGGTTTGATCGGTTCGACCGCCGGACGGGGCCGGGTTTAATAACTATGGTCTCAACCCCTAAAATGAAATTATTTCAAATAAAAATAAGATTTTTAGGTCATGATATTAATAAAGAAACTATAAAACTTATTAACAGAGCTTTAGAACTTGCAGGCAAATTTCTAGATGAGATTAAGGATAAAACTCAATTACAAAGATTTTTAGTGTGTTTGAATTATATAGCAGATTTTTTTCCAAATTTATGGAAAGATTGTTCAATATTATTTGGGAAACTCCAGAAGAATCCACTAGCCTGAACGGATGAACACACCAAAAAGATTAGATATTTTAAAGAAAAAATTAGGTCATTACCATGCCTAGATATTCCTCATCCTCATGCATTTATGATAGTAGAGACAGATGCATCTGAGATAGGATATGGAGGTTTATTAAAACAAAAGTTAGAAGATCACTCAGAACAATTAGTTAGATTTCATTCAAGAACATGGTTTGGTCCTCAAAAGAATTACTCCACCATTAAAAAGGAAATCTTGTCTATAGTACTTCGCATTTCTAAATTTCCGGATGATTTATATAATAAAAAGTTTCTTTTGAGAATTGATTGCAAATTGGCAAAAGAAATTTTACAAAAAAGATGTTGAAAATATAGATCAAAACAAATATTTGGTAGATGACAAGCTATATTATCGATGTTTGATTTTGAAATAGAATTTGTAAAAGGAGAAAATAATTCTTTACGTGATTCTTTAGCAAGGGAATTTTTATAGGGTCATGGACTAAAAAGGTTATTTTATTAAACATATAAGAAGACAACATTATTCCCAAATCAATGAAAGAAAGAAGTTCTTTTTCAACAAAGAAAGGTTGTCCACTATATCAAAGAGAATAGAGATGTCAAAAGAATTTAGCCCTATGACATTTTCAAAAATGACCAAGTATACCTCCGACCATCAAGAGCAGTTCAAATCTTGAAAAAGAGATGTTTTCTAAAAAGAAGAAATATTTAGAGATATCAAATGATTGAATATTGGCTCAATAACATGGGAGCAATGCTTCTCATTACAAAAAATGCATGCAAGAGGAAATTCTAGAATTGAATACTATTATTTGTTGATATTTTCCTAAAAATTGAGCAAAGGAAGTTCATCAAAGGCTTTATCAGTTAAAGATTATGAAATGAAAACTATTCAAATTTCCATTTCAAATACATTTCAAGCCCTTTTAGATTTTCCTCCATTATCTTATACTCAAGCCAGTCAAACTCCTTTTGCATCTTGCAAGAAAAAAACTAAAGAGAAAACCCTAGAAAATTCCACAGAAAATTCAAACTCTTATTTTAATAAACCTTTTACTCAATAAATCACCTTAACCAAATTCAAAGAGACTCCATCTTATAGTTCTTTGTTGCTCTTACAAACAAAATATTTCTAAAAGGATGCCAATGGTGTCCAGATGACCCCTCATTATTTCTTGTGTTCTTCATTGTTATGATTATGTTAATTTCGTGACTACCATTCCTTGTTGATTTTAAAAAAAGAGTACTGTAGCAAATATTGTAGCGACTAATGTAGAGATTACTATAGTGTTAATGTTCATGCATTATGTGACGGCCCCACTTCTCCCTAAGGCGAACCAGAGGGTTGGCGGGTCGCCTGCCTAGCTCTCGCCAGGACTCACGCAAGGAAACTGGCTAAACCCTTCTGACGTATAACTTAAACCATTACAAAATTCGTCACCCGAACAAGCCAATCCTTAAACCGACCAAAACACTAAGAACACATTAACTTCAGAGATAACATTACCATTGGACAACTGAACATTCACTCTTGCGTACATCTTGTCGCGCCCCACTTTTCGAATGAATGAATTGTGTGTGATGTGTGTGTGAAGTGTGGTGTGAACGTGTGCAAAATGAAAAGTAAAAAGGCCATGGGACTTTGGAAAGCGACGATTTGGCCAAATGAAATTTTAAAAAGGGTTTTTTTTAAATATGAAAACGGAGTCGCCACTTGGTATAGATTTGGGGTGTACCAAGTCACCCAAAAAGTGTTTTTTAAAGACAAAGTAGTAAAACCCTTTTTAAAACGACTCCTAGTCCACGTAAGCCAAAGAAAAAGGTTCGGGGGTCACGTTTGACAAAGGGGAAGGCAAGGATAGAATCCAAGGCACCCCTTTGACCTAGCCAAGGCTAGTTGCGCGACTTAACCTTACCTTTCCTAATTTTCTACCCAATATATGTTCGCACGTTGGATATGACTATATGAATGCAAAACGGAAAGAAAAATGCAATCCTAAATTCTACGATGTCTCTCGTGAGGCTTTTGGTCCCAAACCACATGAATTGTGGCGGCCAACAAAGGAAAACCCCATAGAGGTCGATTAATGCAAATGAGACTCAAATGTGCAAGTGTGGAAGTGTATGAAAGAAATTAAAAATCCAAGTGTTTGTGTGCAAGTGTATGGAAAGGTGCACGTGTGCAATTGTATGAAAATTCCAAGTGTTTGTGTGCAAGTGTATGAAATATAGTGAGAAGTGCGTATAGGTGTAATTAAATGCAATTTTGTGAAGTAGAAATCAAAATGAACAATAAGGAAAGGAAAATGTGAATTGAAAAGAATGAGTGAGTGATAAATGAGAATGAATGAACCTAAGGGAATGCATCAGGTCGGGTGTGGGAATGACTCCTAACTTTTTCGACTTCGATTTTCCCTTTGATTAGAAGGCAAAACTAGCGTGCTAAGGCTATCGAGTAGCCACACTCGCTCGTTTCCCTTATCAGAAGGGGACCCTCAAGCAAATGGACCCTACAACTATCATGATATGCAAAAATCCTAAAATGAAGGGAAAGGGGGTTCGAGGAGCATGCCAAGTGATAAAACTAAGAAAAATGCATGATATGTGGTGAACAAACAAATGATATGCTAATGAGGGGAAATCCCTAAGGGTCTAGCGTTGGACTAGCCCATTCTATGAATTCCGACTAGCGTTGGACTAGCGGAAACGTACATTCATCCATTCCATTCATTCATGGCTATGAAAGCAAGTAGACATGCCAAAATACTCGTAAACACATAGCACATAGCATTTAGCATGCTCGACTAGATGCAAGAGCCTAATAAAGCAATTAAACATGTAGCAACAAAAGCAAGCAACCAGGGGGAAGGGGAAGTGGACCAGATGCTCTCCGAGCCCTATCTATTACAAGCCAAGAGGTGTACACATACCCCATAAAAGCATAAAGGGGAAGGGAAAAATGGACCAAATGCTCTTCGAGCCCTATCTATTACAAGCCAAGAGGTGTACACATACCCCATAAAACTTAAATAAAAGCAACCAAGGGGAAGGGGAAATGGACCAGATGCTCTCCGAGCCCTATCTATTACAAGCCAAGAGGTGTACACATACCCCATAAAACTTAAATAAAAGCAAGTAAGTAAATGCGTGCAAAGAGGTAAAGAAAGCGAAGTAGACAGGCATATTCACATAACACATAGGAGCACGTAGGAAAAATAAAGTGCAAGTGAGGGATAGAGTGTACCTCCCTTGCAATCGGGGCCCAAATGAAGTGAAATCACTTATTTATCCTCCAAAATAAAAGAAATGGTCAAGGTACCAATTTATTTGGCAAAATTAAAGGAAATAGGCAATCACAAGCTCACTTGGTCATAATGCCCCTAAAGTCGTGACTTAAGCGCAATTGAAACAAAGCATGGTAGTTAATTGAAACAAAACAAGCCATGAAGTTGTAGAGTTAAAACTTCCAAGGACCAGATTGAGGAAATTATTCAATTGGTTGGGTTCTAGTGAAATAAAAGGGAACTCGGGGGGTCAAAGTGCAAATTCAGAAATTTATTTCATGCATGCAACGTGAACTAAAAGCCTTCATTACTTCTGCAATTCTGGTTTCCTTTCCTACATGATGTGCCGTGCTTCATTTGTCAACGAAATGCATCACCAAAACAACTTTGAACCGAAATGAACCTCAAGATGCAACTCTAATCATTACCAAACTTAATGCCACACTTTTAATGCAGCAGAGCTGAGTTGATGACTGTCAAAGATCAAGAAAAACAGCAAAAAAGAATGCCGCCAGAATTTCTGCAAAGCCAGGAAGCTTGCTGCAATTTACGTTTCCAAATGCAGCTTTGCAACATTCCATTTCCAACCGAGAACAGCAGGCATCAACAAACATCAAGCTATCATAAAATCCAAGCCTCCCAACTCAAACACTAGCTCTTAACCCATGTAGTTAAACAAAAATGACTGGATAGAAATGCAGCAAAAGATAGGATGGCACTAGCAGCAATTTTCCAGCCACGGCTTTCTTACCATTTTTCATCATGCAGACCAGGTTTTTGATTCAAATGCACAGCTTTGATTTCAAAATCACAATCTTAAACTGAGTAACAAAACTACATGATGATTACAATCCAAATGACCAGAAAAGATCATACAAAAATTCTGAGAGAGAAAACAAAACTGGTTCGACAAAGATGGTTGCAAATTTCAGCAAAGCATTCGAACATGATTCAGACACTTCAGTCCCCAAACATGCATACCCAACACCAAATCATTCCATTCCTTCCCCCAACACTAGATTAGGACAACAACTGAAATGTAAAGACTCAACTAACAACTAAAGAGAAGGCAACACGGCAGAGAAATGGAAAAGAAATTCAGCAACCTTTCTTGCTGCGTTTTAGCAAGAGCGACTTTAAAATAATCTTGGCAACCTCAGCAACATCATACCATGAATTTCCAACAAACTTTCAGATTCAAGATACATCAGAAATGATACATATTCATGTTAAAATCCGACCCAAGCAAACCAGAAACAATCGCAAACATTTCTGCATTTCCTAGTTGGATCATTGCCGCGGCTTTATCATTTTAGCTAGGATGCCTAACTTGAATGTTTTACTACTGAAAATTAACATCCAACTACACAAATAACAAGGTGATCAAGCTACTGCAATTTCATCATCCGAAAGCAAGAGAAAGGCTGCGGCAAATGAGCCGACAACCTTCATTGCAGCAGACTCCCTTTCGTGCGCAAAAACAGTCAAACCTCATTTAAATTTAGCCAGCAAAAAAAATCCTCAAGCTATCTTCAAACTTTGCAAACGTAAGAAATTGAAATTTCAGCATGAGCATCCGAATAGGAAACACATACAAACTGGAAACTTTAACAACCATCCGACATGACTTCAAACGCAGAATCGAACGAATCAGCCAAGGAAATGTTATTTTTCTTTTCAAAGTTAACATCTTTACCACTAAACTACAACTTGAGGACGAAATTAACAACAACAAACAGATTTGGAAACCTATCGAACTTGTCATGCAAAAATAATCAACAAAAGGCAGCAACTTTAAGCTATGAAGATAAAGAAAAGGGTTACCGCAAAGCTTTCACCGTAGATTCTGTTTCGGCAAAGGTTGGCAGCGGGTATGGAAAAAAAAGCTCCAGCAGCTCCTCTCCTTCTTTTTGGCTTGACCCGAAGCTCTCCTCACTTCCCTCTTTCAGTTTTTCTTTTAGCCTGTCGATGCTCTCCCAAAACCTCCTGTTTTTTCTTCTTTTCCAGATTTCCCCCTGTCACCCTTGGCTCTTGCTTCCACCGCCAGTTTCCCTAGCCTTAGTTTCTTTGCTGCCTTTTTCCCGTAGCTCTCAAAGCTGTTTTTCTTTCCCTCCGCCGCTAGGGAACTCTCCTACCCCTTTTGCTCAACTCAGCCGCTCACCTCTGCTGCAACTCTCTTGCTATTTCTCCTCTCGGGTTCTCTCATACCCTAGTTCACCTCCAATCTTTCCTCGCTGTTCTCCCTCTGATTTTTCCTTCAGCCCGCTGTGTTATCCTTTCTTTTCCTTTTGCTCTCTTTCTATCTCTCGTTGGTTCCCCCGTTTCTTTTACTCGGTAGTTTCTCTCTCGGCTCTTTCCCTTCTTCTTTTTCTTTGCAGCCTAGCCGTCCATCCCTTTCTGTTTTCCTCTTCCAGTCGCTCTCCCTCTTGCTCCAGTCTCTTTTGCTCACCAGATTTCTCCTTTCCAAACTCTCAGCCCATTACTCCTAGCCCCCCTTTTCCTTAGTCGTCTCTTTCTCTCGGCTTTTCCAGATTTTTTAGCCGTCAAACTCTCCGTTTTTCTGCTCTCTTGTTTTGCCTTGCTTCCCCTAGTTTCTGGGTTCTTCCCGTTCAAAACTCGCTCCTTTCACTACCCGTAGCCTCCCCTTCTAGTTATTTCCTCTCCACAGCCGCCAACCAAAGCTCTCTGGTTTTCTTTTCTTAGCCGTCAACTCTATGGTTTTCCTTTGCCGTCAGTCACTCTATCCTCTTACTCTCCCCCCTCACTCTCTGGTTTTTTTTCTCTCGCTCAGCCCCTCTCTCAGAACTTCAACCTCTCCAGCCGTCAACCCTCTGTTTTATTTTTGCCTTTTAAAACCTCTCTCCCCTTGCGGCTGCTCTTACCTTTTCTATTTATATCCGAATCCCCAACCCTAAACAACTTTCACAAATTGCAGCTAAAGGGCTGCCTGGTCCTCATTTTGCAGGCTGCGGCAATACGCAGCTTCATGCCGCGTTTCTCTTTTTTTTTTTTTTTTCTTTCTTTTTTAACTTAATAAATACAGAAATGATAAAATATAAATAATAATAATAACAAATTGCCAAAAACCAGGTAATAATAATAATAATAATAATGAAAATAATTTAAAAAACTAAACAACTAAAAACAACAAAAATGGCCCTTTTTCCATCTTTTTTGTTTCATTTTTCATTTTTCATATTTTTCATTTTTTCCTTTCAAGAAAGCATTGAATTTAAATTACAAACGACTAAATCATATTTTTTTTGAATGCTTTTCTTTTTTCTTTTTTTTTTCTTTTCTTTTAATAATGAAATTAAACCCTAAACAACTAAAACATATTTTTTGGAACACTTTTCTTTTTCCTTTGAGAAAGTCTAGCTAAAATGGATAAAATAACTAAAACTAAAAGTAAATACAAAATAAAAATAGAACAAATAAAAACGAATAGTAAATAAATAAATAAATAATAAAACACCAAAAATTTGGTGTCTACAGTTTGCCCCTCTTTGTCTGAGTTTTGGAAAAACTTGAGACAAAGAAGTAGACACCAAATACTTACCTGTGTTATTCGGCAGTGAATGTCTCGACCGATGAATGCTTTGGAAATGGGGGACTGACCCCTTTGACAAACTTTTGAAATGGGATTGCCCTAGACAAGAGATTTAAAACGGGATAGACCCAAACAGGAATATAAATGGGATACACCCACGGGATAGACCCGGACAGGAATGTAAATGGGATAGACCCAGACAGAAATTTAAATGGAATAGACTCGGACAGAAATTGAAATGGGATAGACCCACGGGATAGACCCGGACAGAAAAGTAAATGGGATAGACCCACGGGATAGACCCTGACAGAAATGTAAATGGGATAGACCCACGGGATAGACCCTGACGGAAATGTAAATGGGATAGACCCGGACAGAAATGTAAACGGGATAGACCCACGGGATAGACCCGAACAGAAATGTAAACGGGATAGGCCCACGGGATAGACCCGAACAGAAATATAAAATTGGGATAACCCACGGATAGACCCGAACAAAAATTAAATTTGGGATAGAACCCACGGATAGACCCGGCAGAAATGTAAATTTGGGATAGACCCACGGATAGACCCGAACAGAAATTTAAATTTGGGATAGACCCGGACAGAAATGTAAAATTGGGATAGACCCACGGGATAGACCCGGACAGAAATTTAACTTTGGGATAGACCCACGGGATAGACCCGGACAGAAATTTAAATTTGGGATAGACCCACGGGATAGACCCGGACTGAAATTTAAATTTGGGATAGACCCACGGGATAGACCCGGACAGAAATGTAAAATTGGGATAGACCCACGGGATAGACCCGAACAGAAATTGTAAATGGGATAGACCCACGGGATAGACCCGGACTGAAATTTAAAATTGGGATTTGATCTGTCAAGGTATAAGAAATTAAATTTTGATTTTCCAAGAAACAAAAATTTGAACTTGATTTTCGATTTTTGAGTTTTGAATTTTTCTGATTTTTCGAGAGAATCTTTTTTCCAAAAATAATTTGCCCCAGTGTAGGGCCTTTTTCCCTTCTTTCTTCTCTTTCTTCGGCATCGGCCTTCTACATCGCCAGATGCTTTTCGTCGACTTCAACTGTGAATACCTGCACAGGGCTTACGTGCACTCAAATGAGCGTGACTGATTTGAAAAATGCATTATTTTGATTCTTGGACGAAATCCTTAATTGGACTACAAAAATATTTGCCCCTGTGTGGGCTTATTTTGCGAAATTTTGCAAATAAAAATTTTGCCCCAGTTTGGGCCCATTTGATTGCAAAAATTGGTTTAGATGATTTCCCATTTACTTGAACAAAGGAAAACCGCACTTTCTAAAATTTAGAAAAGAATGCACATACAACAATGTGAAGAAACTTTAATCGTCAAGTTTGAACTCATGCAGAAATTTCATGATGAATTCCTCGAAATAACACCAAATTTAAGAAGAAGATTTCTTCCTTACTTTTAGCATTGGTGCTTAGGGTAATGGGTCACCACTTCTGGTTGACTCATCTTTTCAGGACCAATCAGGTGACTTTATTTTTGAAATGGCCAAGGAAATGGGAGATAAGAATCTGTCTCATTTTTGTGCCCCAGTTGTATGTAATCCATTCAATGTCACATCTTAGTGAAAGCAAAGAGTTTGTTACCCTTATTTTCAAGAAAACTTAGTCAACATACAAGCTTTCTAGGCTTGTAACGTATGGACAGAAGTGATAGCTAAACATGTGGAAACGGGTTATGCCCTTATGATCACAAATGATTTGATGAATTTCTTATGAGCATGATCCTCACTTTGGATTGTCATGAAAGAATAAGTCAACGATGGACTTTATTAGCTTGTAATTTGGCTTGAAAACGATAGCTAAAGAAGCAATTTTCAAAGGACATTGCACTGAAGATCGCATTTTTCAACATTGCCCCTATTTTGAAATCAAAAGATCTCAGACTTTGTTTGCATTTTTCTTATCACTCACCAGAGACTTCAGCGTCGAATTTTCTGCATTTTCTTGCATTTACTTTTCTTGCTTTGCTTTTTGCCTCTTTTCCAAAAAGACCCTCGCGGGATTTCACATGGTGAGTAGCGTCAACCTCATACTCAAGCAATTCAGAAATACAGCTAAAATTTTCCGGCATCAGAAATTTTCTTGACAGGGCCATTGCAAAGAACAGGAGTCAGGACTTTCGGCTTTGTAATGGGGTCAGGTGGGGTGCTTAGAAAAGTTAAGGCCTGAAAACGGATTTCAAAACTGGTTTGAAGAATCTGAGATCGCATTGTTGCGCCAACCCTATTTTAGGGTAAAATCAGAATTTGCCTCAGTTTTTGCTCAATTGAGGCTTTTCACTTTCATTTCCTTTTTCCTTTTGACTTTTCGGCCTTTTGCCATTCTTTTGAACTTTCACAAAATTTGCCCCAGTTTATTTTGAACTGAGGTTCTCTTTTCTTCTTTTGTTTTTGATTTTGTTGCTTTTCACTTTTTTGAAATTTTCTTTTCAACTCAAACTCACCCCCAGTGTGGGGTTTGCGATTCTCAGGGGTTGCCAAACGAAATAATTTATTCTGATGGCTCAAAAGGGATAACTAGGGATAAAGTGTTCGATTGGAAAAGAAGATGGCCTGACTTGTATTCCATTCCTTACAACAGCTCTGAAAGGAAACTTTCGTTAATGCGAAATTTTTTGCGTGTGTCTGAATTAATTGACTGAGGAAGACCCTTGCTCATCCATATTTGTGAAACATAGGCGATTCACATGGACAAAAACCCTTCCTTTTCTTTTTTCAAACTTGGAACCCAAGTGGAATCAAATTTCCCCAATTTGCAGTTCCCTCCTTATTCTAGCATTTTTGCTTTTTCCCTTTTCTTTTCTTTTTAAAATTTCCCAATCTCCTTCCCCAATGCGGGGTACGACCATGAGTGCATTAGAAAAGAACCACCAATTTTAGCTCAAAATGGGGATGCAAGGGGTGATCAGTGTTTAGGTTGTAGAAACGACGGCCAAAGCATCATTCTTACACCTCATGACAACCAAAGTAACGAAACGGTTATTGAAAATCCATTCCCCTATTTGATATTTGAAAATTTTCCAACATAGGGTAGTGATCATTAGGGCTCTTATCTGAAACGAAATTATTCTTTTCATAGGCTCAAATGGGAGAGCAAGTGATAAAAATCTGTATAGATAGTGAAACAAATGCTCAAAGTATCATTCCAAATTTTCAAAACAAACAAGAATAATGCACATTTTTGCTTTCACTTAGATGTGAATTGAATCCGGTTAAACCAATGGGGATTTTTCCAAGCAAAGATTGTCCCAATTTGCAATTTATCAATCAATGTGACTGATTTTATTTTGGAATTAAGGGAAGGAGAAAGGTATATCATAGGGCCTTTTGAGTGACCGTTCACTCTCTTTCTTTCTGAGCACTCTTATTGGATGACTCGGATCAACAATCTGGTGTACATAAGGATTTTTGAAAGCAGACCCTTGTGATCATGAAGCTTCTCAATTTGGTCTTACTTCTTAAAATTCATGAAATCTCCAATGAATAAGAATAAAGAATGAAATGTACAAAAATTTCTCATTCAATTACGATACAAATGAGAAGAGAGAAACTTGTAAAGAGCTCCACATATTCACTTTTTGTCTCCTTTTCTTTTTGGAACAAAATGTATTAACAAATCAAATATAGAAAATTTTCCTTTGGAAAACAATTACAACATCTCTCAGAGGCTTTAGCGTAGAGCTTCCAGATAGATCATTTATGTTTTCATCGTAGGATCTGCCCAAGAATCAAATAACACTTGTACTCTTCAAACTTTATTGGATTAAAATTATCATCAGATATAGAAGAATATTTTCATCTTATTGAAACATTTTTATGAATGCAGGGGAGGGGGAAACAAAAGAAAAATACCCCGAGTTAGTAGGCAAAACTGCAAAATCGGTATGCATGTCCTATGGGGGGAACCCTTTTTATGCCAAGGGTAGGCCTAGCATGAAAATGCAATCCGCTAGAATAGGCACTATACAATACCTGATGGATCCGATCAACTCATGGAGTGAAAATAATTTTGAAAAATTTGGCCCATTGGAACGAGAAGAGACGTTGGTCAAAATGAGGACCTCGTCCGAAGGGATTGATTACCTTTGATTTGCAAAACGCATGGGTTTGACCTTGACGAACTTCCTATTCAAAGAGATTGGAATTCGTTGATAAAATTTCTCAGTGAATTACGGGTCAAAACCCCAATTGATCAAGTGATTGGATGCAATGGATGCTTTTCTCAAAATCGACTAGGTTTTTTATTTTTAAAATTCGACATTGAAACCCTAATTGGTCAAATGAAATTGACAATTTATTAAAAATCGACCGGATTACCCTAAAAAGGGAAACAGGTCAAATGAATTGAATGAAATTTATCCAAAATTAATCAGATCACCCTAAAAAGGGTAAATTGATCAAATAGATTGAACGAAACTTGATTTATTCAAAATCGGCTCGGTTGCCCTAAAAATGGGTAAATTGG
Organism: Coffea eugenioides; assembly: GCF_003713205.1. Lineage (NCBI taxonomy): Eukaryota > Viridiplantae > Streptophyta > Magnoliopsida > Gentianales > Rubiaceae > Coffea > Coffea eugenioides. Next base: position 51,195,227 of record NC_040045.1, read on the forward strand.
TCAAATGAATGAAATTGAATTAGGGATTTATTCAAAAATCGTCCGAATGACCCTAAAAAGGGTAAATTGGTCAAATGAATTGAATGATTTATTCAAAAATCGACCAGGTGACCCTAAAAAGGGTAAGTTGGTCAAATGACCCTAAAAAGGGTAAATTGGTCAAATGAATTGACGATTTATTCAAAATCGACCGGATGACCCTAAAAAGGGTAAATTGGTCAAATGACCCTAAAAAGGGTAAATTGGTCAAATGAATTGATGATTTATTGAATGAATTGTCCGGCCATTGGTTATTTCAAAATTATTGAAGTGCATTAGTCTATGACCTTCTAAAAATCAAATTTTGGCCTCAATTTATTTATCGTCTCAATAGGAGGAATCATTTGTGAATTTCTTCAAATTAATGTCCTTCACGCAAGGGATTTTTACCAATTTTTGATAAAATGGCCAAAAAGTGATTATTAGATGCTCATATTCCAAAGATCGCTCTTATGAAGATGATCGGATCCTACCTTACCTTGTGCACTACCCTTTTGGATGGTACAAAATGTAAACGTGCAAGTCTCACTGGATTAAGTATCCGAGACACAAGGTGGCTTATTCCTAAACACGGGATTCCCTATGTGGCATTCCCTTTCTATGGTTTATGCATGATGCCATTTATTAAAGCGATGTAAATATGTGACAAATATGGCCTAAAGGACATAAATAATGTATCGGGGGAAAAAGGTCTAAAAATGAAATGCACTTATTGAAAATTAATTGTAATGACTAAAATTTAAACATGTGAATTGTCTAGTGGGTAAGTCACTAAAAGAGTGCCAAAAAGGCCTCTTATTGCTAGGGTTAATGAATGCAATGGAGACAAAAACCAAGAAAGGTTAGTTCAATCACATAAATACACATAACACATTGTAGCAATGAAATCAATACAAAGAAATAAAGCAATAAAGGGAGAAAGGGGTTGGACCCCTCCCCTCGTGAATAGTGTCCCTAATAGGGTAAGGCAGACGCTATCCTAGGTAACACTATCATGGATGCATGAGGTTAGGGCTCACTAATGCAGCTAGACTCGATAGGTTTTAGGTCCCCGAACCTTCAGACTTGGAAACCAAGGGTCATCAATCCCAAGGTTCTTTGTCGGTGGTTCGAGCGATTCCCCAGACATTGCTACGCACACGTCGTGTCACGGCCACATGTCTGAGTGAATCTATCAAAAATCCTCAACCTTCCACTAAAAGCTAAAGGCTATTAACCCAAAGCTTAAAGCGGAAGATTAAGTGACCCCTCGGATCGTGCTACGCACACGTCGTGTCACGATCACACGTCCAAGTGGGTCGCCTAAAGTCCTAACAGGGTGGAGTGGCGTGACAAGCCACTAAAAGAAAAATAAATGAGGGACGAAAAATTAAAGCGTATGCACGTATGCTAGTGCTCGTTTGGAGGGGAGGGATCAAGAACCCACGCGAGGCTCTAGGGTATATCCCCCCACCCAAATGCAATGCAAAGCGCGAGATAAAACAAGTACAACATACATCCAAACAACCAATCATACATACGTGAGTGAGGGAATAGTTTGATACGCGCGCGAGGCGAAAAGTCCTAAAAATAGAAAAATGCAACCCTAGTATCCAAATGCTATGCATAAAAAGGGTAGAAAAGGGAAAAGAATGGTCAAATCAAATGCTTGGACCCACTTAGGAAATCCCCAGTGGAGTCGCCAACTGTCGCGCCCCACTTTTCGAATGAATGAATTGTGTGTGATGTGTGTGTGAAGTGTGGTGTGAACGTGTGCAAAATGAAAATTAAAAAGGCCATGGGACTTTGGAAAGCGACGATTTGGCCAAATGAAATTTTAAAAAGGGTTTTTTTTAAATATGAAAACGGAGTCGCCACTTGGTATAGATTTGGGGTGTACCAAGTCACCCAAAAAGTGTTTTTTAAAGACAAAGTAGTAAAACCCTTTTTAAAACGACTCCTAGTCCACGTAAGCCAAAGAAAAAGGTTCGGGGGTCACGTTTGACAAAGGGGAAGGCAAGGATAGAATCCAAGGCACCCCTTTGACCTAGCCAAGGCTAGTTGCGCGACTTAACCTTACCTTTCCTAATTTTCTACCCAATATATGTTCGCACGTTGGATATGACTATATGAATGCAAAACGGAAAGAAAAATGCAATCCTAAATTCTACGATGTCTCTCGTGAGGCTTTTGGTCCCAAACCACATGAATTGTGGCGGCCAACAAAGGAAAACCCCATAGAGGTCGATTAATGCAAATGAGACTCAAATGTGCAAGTGTGGAAGTGTATGAAAGAAATTAAAAATCCAAGTGTTTGTGTGCAAGTGTATGGAAAGGTGCACGTGTGCAATTGTATGAAAATTCCAAGTGTTTGTGTGCAAGTGTATGAAATATAGTGAGAAGTGCGTATAGGTGTAATTAAATGCAATTTTGTGAAGTAGAAATCAAAATGAACAATAAGGAAAGGAAAATGTGAATTGAAAAGAATGAGTGAGTGATAAATGAGAATGAATGAACCTAAGGGAATGCATCAGGTCGGGTGTGGGAATGACTCCTAACTTTTTCGACTTCGATTTTCCCTTTGATTAGAAGGCAAAACTAGCGTGCTAAGGCTATCGAGTAGCCACACTCGCTCGTTTCCCTTATCAGAAGGGGACCCTCAAGCAAATGGACCCTACAACTATCATGATATGCAAAAATCCTAAAATGAAGGGAAAGGGGGTTCGAGGAGCATGCCAAGTGATAAAACTAAGAAAAATGCATGATATGTGGTGAACAAGCAAATGATATGCTAATGAGGGGAAATCCCTAAGGGTCTAGCGTTGGACTAGCCCATTCTATGAATTCCGACTAGCGTTGGACTAGCGGAAACGTACATTCATCCATTCCATTCATTCATGGCTATGAAAGCAAGTAGACATGCCAAAATACTCGTAAACACATAGCACATAGCATTTAGCATGCTCGACTAGATGCAAGAGCCTAATAAAGCAATTAAACATGTAGCAACAAAAGCAAGCAACCAGGGGGAAGGGGAAGTGGACCAGATGCTCTCCGAGCCCTATCTATTACAAGCCAAGAGGTGTACACATACCCCATAAAAGCATAAAGGGGAAGGGAAAAATGGACCAAATGCTCTTCGAGCCCTATCTATTACAAGCCAAGAGGTGTACACATACCCCATAAAACTTAAATAAAAGCAACCAAGGGGAAGGGGAAATGGACCAGATGCTCTCCGAGCCCTATCTATTACAAGCCAAGAGGTGTACACATACCCCATAAAACTTAAATAAAAGCAAGTAAGTAAATGCGTGCAAAGAGGTAAAGAAAGCGAAGTAGACAGGCATATTCACATAACACATAGGAGCACGTAGGAAAAATAAAGTGCAAGTGAGGGATAGAGTGTACCTCCCTTGCAATCGGGGCCCAAATGAAGTGAAATCACTTATTTATCCTCCAAAATAAAAGAAATGGTCAAGGTACCAATTTATTTGGCAAAATTAAAGGAAATAGGCAATCACAAGCTCACTTGGTCATAATGCCCCTAAAGTCGTGACTTAAGCGCAATTGAAACAAAGCATGGTAGTTAATTGAAACAAAACAAGCCATGAAGTTGTAGAGTTAAAACTTCCAAGGACCAGATTGAGGAAATTATTCAATTGGTTGGGTTCTAGTGAAATAAAAGGGAACTCGGGGGGTCAAAGTGCAAATTCAGAAATTTATTTCATGCATGCAACGTGAACTAAAAGCCTTCATTACTTCTGCAATTCTGGTTTCCTTTCCTACATGATGTGCCGTGCTTCATTTGTCAACGAAATGCATCACCAAAACAACTTTGAACCGAAATGAACCTCAAGATGCAACTCTAATCATTACCAAACTTAATGCCACACTTTTAATGCAGCAGAGCTGAGTTGATGACTGTCAAAGATCAAGAAAAACAGCAAAAAAGAATGCCGCCAGAATTTCTGCAAAGCCAGGAAGCTTGCTGCAATTTACGTTTCCAAATGCAGCTTTGCAACATTCCATTTCCAACCGAGAACAGCAGGCATCAACAAACATCAAGCTATCATAAAATCCAAGCCTCCCAACTCAAACACTAGCTCTTAACCCATGTAGTTAAACAAAAATGACTGGATAGAAATGCAGCAAAAGATAGGATGGCACTAGCAGCAATTTTCCAGCCACGGCTTTCTTACCATTTTTCATCATGCAGACCAGGTTTTTGATTCAAATGCACAGCTTTGATTTCAAAATCACAATCTTAAACTGAGTAACAAAACTACATGATGATTACAATCCAAATGACCAGAAAAGATCATACAAAAATTCTGAGAGAGAAAACAAAACTGGTTCGACAAAGATGGTTGCAAATTTCAGCAAAGCATTCGAACATGATTCAGACACTTCAGTCCCCAAACATGCATACCCAACACCAAATCATTCCATTCCTTCCCCCAACACTAGATTAGGACAACAACTGAAATGTAAAGACTCAACTAACAACTAAAGAGAAGGCAACACGGCAGAGAAATGGAAAAGAAATTCAGCAACCTTTCTTGCTGCGTTTTAGCAAGAGCGACTTTAAAATAATCTTGGCAACCTCAGCAACATCATACCATGAATTTCCAACAAACTTTCAGATTCAAGATACATCAGAAATGATACATATTCATGTTAAAATCCGACCCAAGCAAACCAGAAACAATCGCAAACATTTCTGCATTTCCTAGTTGGATCATTGCCGCGGCTTTATCATTTTAGCTAGGATGCCTAACTTGATGTTTTACTACTGAAAATTAACATCCAACTACACAAATAACAAGGTGATCAAGCTACTGCAATTTCATCATCCGAAAGCAAGAGAAAGGCTGCGGCAAATGAGCCGACAACCTTCATTGCAGCAGACTCCCTTTCGTGCGCAAAAACAGTCAAACCTCATTTAAATTTAGCCAGCAAAAAAAATCCTCAAGCTATCTTCAAACTTTGCAAACGTAAGAAATTGAAATTTCAGCATGAGCATCCGAATAGGAAACACATACAAACTGGAAACTTTAACAACCATCCGACATGACTTCAAACGCAGAATCGAACGAATCAGCCAAGGAAATGTTATTTTTCTTTTCAAAGTTAACATCTTTACCACTAAACTACAACTTGAGGACGAAATTAACAACAACAAACAGATTTGGAAACCTATCGAACTTGTCATGCAAAAATAATCAACAAAAGGCAGCAACTTTAAGCTATGAAGATAAAGAAAAGGGTTACCGCAAAGCTTTCACCGTAGATTCTGTTTCGGCAAAGGTTGGCAGCGGGTATGGAAAAAAAAGCTCCAGCAGCTCCTCTCCTTCTTTTTGGCTTGACCCGAAGCTCTCCTCACTTCCCTCTTTCAGTTTTTCTTTTAGCCTGTCGATGCTCTCCCAAAACCTCCTGTTTTTTCTTCTTTTCCAGATTTCCCCCTGTCACCCTTGGCTCTTGCTTCCACCGCCAGTTTCCCTAGCCTTAGTTTCTTTGCTGCCTTTTTCCCGTAGCTCTCAAAGCTGTTTTTCTTTCCCTCCGCCGCTAGGGAACTCTCCTACCCCTTTTGCTCAACTCAGCCGCTCACCTCTGCTGCAACTCTCTTGCTATTTCTCCTCTCGGGTTCTCTCATACCCTAGTTCACCTCCAATCTTTCCTCGCTGTTCTCCCTCTGATTTTTCCTTCAGCCCGCTGTGTTATCCTTTCTTTTCCTTTTGCTCTCTTTCTATCTCTCGTTGGTTCCCCCGTTTCTTTTACTCGGTAGTTTCTCTCTCGGCTCTTTCCCTTCTTCTTTTTCTTTGCAGCCTAGCCGTCCATCCCTTTCTGTTTTCCTCTTCCAGTCGCTCTCCCTCTTGCTCCAGTCTCTTTTGCTCACCAGATTTCTCCTTTCCAAACTCTCAGCCCATTACTCCTAGCCCCCCTTTTCCTTAGTCGTCTCTTTCTCTCGGCTTTTCCAGATTTTTTAGCCGTCAAACTCTCCGTTTTTCTGCTCTCTTGTTTTGCCTTGCTTCCCCTAGTTTCTGGGTTCTTCCCGTTCAAAACTCGCTCCTTTCACTACCCGTAGCCTCCCCTTCTAGTTATTTCCTCTCCACAGCCGCCAACCAAAGCTCTCTGGTTTTCTTTTCTTAGCCGTCAACTCTATGGTTTTCCTTTGCCGTCAGTCACTCTATCCTCTTACTCTCCCCCCTCACTCTCTGGTTTTTTTTCTCTCGCTCAGCCCCTCTCTCAGAACTTCAACCTCTCCAGCCGTCAACCCTCTGTTTTATTTTTGCCTTTTAAAACCTCTCTCCCCTTGCGGCTGCTCTTACCTTTTCTATTTATATCCGAATCCCCAACCCTAAACAACTTTCACAAATTGCAGCTAAAGGGCTGCCTGGTCCTCATTTTGCAGGCTGCGGCAATACGCAGCTTCATGCCGCGTTTCTCTTTTTTTTTTTTTTTTCTTTCTTTTTTAACTTAATAAATACAGAAATGATAAAATATAAATAATAATAATAACAAATTGCCAAAAACCAGGTAATAATAATAATAATAATAATGAAAATAATTTAAAAAACTAAACAACTAAAAACAACAAAAATGGCCCTTTTTCCATCTTTTTTGTTTCATTTTTCATTTTTCATATTTTTCATTTTTTCCTTTCAAGAAAGCATTGAATTTAAATTACAAACGACTAAATCATATTTTTTTTGAATGCTTTTCTTTTTTCTTTTTTTTTTCTTTTCTTTTAATAATGAAATTAAACCCTAAACAACTAAAACATATTTTTTGGAACACTTTTCTTTTTCCTTTGAGAAAGTCTAGCTAAAATGGATAAAATAACTAAAACTAAAAGTAAATACAAAATAAAAATAGAACAAATAAAAACGAATAGTAAATAAATAAATAAATAATAAAACACCAAAAATTTGGTGTCTACACATCTCCAATCAGATTAAAACATAACTACATTTATACATTACAAACCACAAAGTGAAATCATACCCCAAATACATTCATACAAGTCAAATAACAACTCAGGGTTTGCACTTTTCCAACTTCAAGTGGCAACCCAAGACGAAAGATACATTGTCTGATTCAAAACAACATTCATAAAAGGTAAAGGCAGACTTCAGGTCTCTCAAATGCCAGAACCTATTCAGGAAAATAGGTATCGTGGGGTGAGCTAAAGCTCAGTGGTGGCCCAAACATGCATTCATATAAAACAAGTAGCAAATAATAATTTCAACCTAAATTCAACAAGTAGGAAAGCGTATAACAGCACAGGGTAGGATACAGGGCTCTCAGGAGCCATTTTTCCCGAGCTTGATCAAAATTAACTGCAGTTGACCCTCCGTCAACTCTCACTAGCTAAAGTCCAAGTAGATTTTTTTTTTCTTATCACGCTCCGACCAACTTACTCCCACCGGGCCCGTTCTTCTCAAGAGAGGGTTTGGTATTACTCGAGTATGCCTTTTATAGCCTAGTCGAGGGATTCACCCAACGACGTCACAACAAGTGGTTATCAAGTCAGGATAAGAGGCCCTCCCACTCCAAGGTGTGGTACATTCCCCTGCCTGGTGGTTTAGTTGACGAGTCCACGCTCCAGTCAACAGTTGCAAGGTTTTGGTACTTGAGTTAGGATAAGAGGCCCTCCCACCCTCAGGTGTGGTACATTCCCCCACTCAGTACCTAACTAGTGCGAGCAAGATATTCGAGAAAACATTTCAAGCAAATCACCACTCGAAAGGGCTAGTGCGATAAAGTACACACTGCCCACTTCGATGGATCAGGATAACCACTTTCCAATTATCACATAACAGTCAAGAAAGCACTTTAACAAGATAATCATAGAACAAGCAAGGACACTCACCAAACGTGAAGCTCAAAGGTCAAGCTGGGAATCGAAGTCCACGTCCTCGCTAAACCCTAAAAGACCAAATTTTAAAACTATAAGTTTTACTATACAAGTTCTTGGTTTATGTATGAAAGATTATCTGGCATATAACTAGTTTATCTTCTCAAAATAAAACAACAATTCTCTTAGAGTTAAAACTAGTAAAAGTGATAAAATATTTCGTATGGTTTCTTTAAAGGTACTTTCTTTCTAGAGGTGCAAACTAGAACCAACTTACTTCAAATAAGGTTTCTTGCCGAACAAGTTTTCTGCGCCTTTTATTTAAAATTACTAAAATCTCGTGTTTTGACAATTTTCCTCTAAAACAACTAGCCGGGACAATTTTACGAAAAATCTAGAGTTTAGAAGTTAGTGCAATTATTTTCTAAAAGTAATAAGGCTAGTTTAAGCAAAGGAAAGAATTAACTAGTGGCAAGGTTTTAAAAGTCCCGACACTCGAATTTTAGCATTATCGTACTATACTCAATTTCTATCGCTTGATACTAGGACAAAATGTTTCAACAAAGCTTGGTTTAAAAGTACTCGAGTTCAAAGGACCAAAACGGACTTCACGATTCCAATTCACTTGCACATTATATTCCAATTTGCCAATATAGCAAAATCACAATTCAAATATCAATTTCACTAGGGCTTCATCAATCATTAGCCCTAGGTCTCAACAAGTTCAATTCTAATAAAAAATTAAACAAAGGAAGTCTAAGACATCAAAACAATTCCAAACCACAAGTCATGGACTTTCCAAGTGCATTTCGGCCAAATCACTTTAACAATTCGACCAAAAATTTAACTCTTGTAAAGATTACTCAAATGGCCAAGAGCTTCATCAATCATTAGCTCTTGGCATCAAACAATCACTTCTTACAACAAATCAACCAGAAATTCAACCCAAAACATAAAAGAAAGTCACGACCAGCTTAACTCACAAGCAACTCTAGAAATTCAGATTTTTTTCTTTCATCCACGGCTCAATCAGTAACATGCATGACTAATTAACTAATTAACTATCAGTTTTAATCCAAAACCAGGTTCGGACATCATCAAAAGTCATCAACCAGCCAGAATTTTATCCAATTCTTCTCGAATGGCTTGCATGCAAGCAGATTCTGTACCACTTCGATTTTCTTGCTTAATCAAGGCTGATTAACCTCATGCAAAGCATAATCATCTAGGTTTTAGTTAGCTAAACACACATCTAGGCTCAGATCACCTCAAATTAACAAATTAAAGCTGCATTTCCCAGCTCAATCTCTCAGCAATTCCAATTTCCTTCATAACCAGATTTTTCTGTGTCTTAATTCATCATCCAAATGCACAACCATCACATGCATGCTCATAAACAACTTCATCTACCTATAATTAACTGGTCTAAGTCCAGCATTTACCTCAACTTGAAGCTCAACTCACGCGACAAGCAGCTGCAATTTTTCTCTCCTCTCGGCTTGCCAAGGAACTCGGGTATGGCTGGTCTGAGCTCAGTTAGTGCAGGCTGTGGTGTTGGTTGTTGGAGTTGATCACAACTGGTTGAAGACGAAGAAGGAAATGGACAGCTCGGCAGTGATGGAGAAGATGATGACAGATAGCTCACACAACCTACCTCTCTCTCTCGGACAGTACAGAAATGCAGCTCACCGACTCTCTCTCTCCCTTGCTCAAGCTTACAACTAGAATGGACGAAGTGTTGACTCTCGGTCCTCTTCACCAGCTCACGGATGAAATGAAGGAAGACCAGCAAGTCTCTCTCTTTCTCACTTCACTCTCGGTTCGCGGCAGAAGAAGGAAATGGAAGTGTTGTGGTGAATTGGAGTTGATGTAGTGGAGTGTGTGTAGGGGAAAATGAGCCGGCAGTATGGAAGGTTGAGTGCTGGTGTGGAGATTGGAACCAGCAAAGATGGAAATGCTTGAATTTGAAGCTTGCCTAATGAAATTCCATGACTGCATGGTTAATTTGAAATGGAGGAAGACTAATTTGGTCTTTTAACATCTTGTCTGACCTTCCACTTAATCCTCACTCGTAAACTAATTCCAAAATTTTACCCCAAATAAAATTCGATAGCCTACTAGTACACTAGTCTCGCAAAAATTCAATTATCGAGATTTTAACGTCCTAAGTGTAATTATAAAGGGTTTTGATCTAAAATCGGTTTCGTCTTAATTCTAGGTTCCCGTTGACACTTAACATTATTAACACTTAAAATTAACTATCGGATTTCAAAGAATTAATATTAACGCAATAAAATAACCTACATCAAGAAATATTAATTTAACTTGGCAAAAATCAAATAATTTAATATTTCGCACAATTAAATTATTTGTAACATAAAAATTATTTTTTACATACTTATTTAAGAATAATAATAAAATTTAGGGATAATTTCAGATATCTCCCCTGAGGTTTCTGACAGTTTCACTCCCCTCCCCTGTGGTTTCTGAAATTCCACAAACCTCCCCTAAAACTAAATAGGCAATGTCAAAATAGACCCAATTTAAAAATGAAAACAATAAAAAATCAGTAGCTGGAGAGAGAATCAAGTGTATACCACAAATGCCCTCATTATCTTGGGTTAGAAAGCTAATCTGATGTGAAGAAAAAGGAGGGAATTCAAGAAGAATGAAACTTGAGGGGATGTAAGTGAGACCAATGCATTCATTGAGGTGTGAACGTCAGTAGTGAACAAAATGGAAGGCAACGGCTCTTTCTGGCAGTCAGTTCATCTTCCTTCTTTGTACGCCTCTTCTTAGGCTTGGCACTGGATGAATTGTGTTCAACTGAATCCTTTCCATTTGTTCCTTCTGAGTCATAATTTGAAGATTTAGTCATTCCATCCACCTTAACTTCAACTTCATCACCAATATGCTTATTAGCTATCTCAATGTCTAAAAATGAAAATCTCCTGAAATTGCATAAAAACCTGTTGATTGAACCAGAAAGTTGTCTTCTTTGGGATGCAAACAATCAAGAGCAGTAACAAGGAGTTCAGAGAGTATTTCAGCCGAAGACGCCTTAATATCCTTCACTTTGCCAAGCATAACAGAGCAATTAGTAGATCTATGTGGCCCAGCTTTCCACGATTTCTTATCACCATTTGATTGTCCTACTCCTCCACCCCATAAGGAAGAAGCGCAGCAGCCACAATCCTTCCTTCTTCATTCAAAATATTATATGTTGATGCAGCATTTCTCTGCAATATGAGGAAAATAAGAAACTGGAAAAACTTATGCCAGGCCAACACAAGTGCAGAAGAGAAGCAAAAATCGACAAAAAATGCTTCACCAAAATTTGCTGTCTAAGAATAAACTACTGCCGGTTCAAGTAGATTGAGATACACAAAAGGCTAAGTCATCAAGGTATGAGCCAAATCTCTATGTCCACAGACAGCACTGCTATGCATGTTACAGATATTAAGACATCAAGGAAGCACAAAACTCACACTGGAAGGCACTGTAGAATGCAAGCAAAACATCCAGATAGAATCTTGTTAAAAGATGTAGATATAAACACATGAAATCTGGAAGGGTGCTGGTTGTATGAATGAACGTTTGAAGAAATTCATGAGTTATAATGAGTTTGCATTAAGCCTGATTGTATAATCTTTATCAATCATTGATTAAATCCATCTGCATTTAATATGAAACCAGAACACGTTTACAAACAGTAATTTACCATCTGTAAGAAAACCAAAGCAGTACACTTACCGAATCAATTGCTTCAAGTTTCATGCCCATAGACCGAATAAATTGCCGAAGGTCAGGACTTACTGGCTGGATATGCCTCCCACAACCAAGAATTAATATTCCTGATATCATCAGCAGATATAGAAATTAACAACTGAATGAAAAAAGCTTATGGCAAAAAAGTGATTCACTGAAACTAATTTACTACTACTACTTCAATAGGATCACATCTGTCGACAGGTTCACCAAATCTGTCAAAAGCTGCGCACAAGACACTAGTGTGTAAATCTTGTTTCCAGTTCAGAACTAGTACAAGAGCTGATCAAAGATTAAAAAAAAAAAAGCTGCTCAACCCCAACATTAAAATAAATTTGTGGTTTGTAACAATGAGTGCACGCTTTGTTCAATGTCAATAGAAGGAAAGGGCTATAGGCCCAATGAAAGATTTCAGGAAAACCAAAACTAAGCCAAAAAAAAATGTCTGAGAGGCATTCCTTTGGCGAAATTCTTCAAGAAAGGCCCTGAGAGACTGAACAAACTCTGGAAAATCTATCTCCTCAAGCGCCTTGAAAACATCCTCAGCATTTATTATCTGCCTATTCGACTCCTTGCATATATCATTTGCAGCTGCGGTGAGGTAGTGGATGAAGATGCGACCACTTTCAGAGAAGGCCTGCAGGGCTTCGCGGAAAACGGAGATTTCAGACTCGGCAGAGAGCTGAGAGAGCTTATCTTTCACCAGCCGCAGGACAATTGTCTTCGGCAGCTCCTCTAATTCCCTAGCCGTCGATTCTGTCACCGTCGTCACTTCACCATTCTCCTTCGCTTTCTCTTTCTCTTTCTCTTTTTCCACCATTCCTACATAAACGTATTACACACGTGCTCTCTGCTACTCTAATTTATTATTAATTACATTAATTGTGTTTATAACTAACTTAGCTAAATTTTTTGAGATAATCACGAAATATTAGCAAACTTGTGAGGGTATTTAAGTCTTTTTGACACCAATGATGTAAGAAATGGGACCTACTAATCTGACAAGGGAGGTTTGTGGAATTTCAGAAACTACAGGGGATGGGAGTGAAACTGTCAGAAACCTCAGGGGAGGTATCTGAAATTATCCCAAAAATTTATTAAAGGTCTAAAATGCAGATGCAATATGTATATATATATATATATATATATTTTTTATTTTAATTTTTATTTTTATTTTTTTTAAGGTTCTCACATCCTCCCCCCTTAAATGAATTTTGTCCTCAAAATTCTCACCTTCTAAAGAAATAATTCGGGGTATTTTCTCTGCATATCCTCTTCCAGTTCCCAAGTTGCCTCCTCTATTCCATGATTTCTCCATAGAAACTTCACCAAAGGAATTTTCTTACTTCTCAATTCTTTCTCTTCTCTTTCCAAAATCTTAACTGGTCCTTCCTCATATGCTAGCGACTCATCCACCTCAATTTCTTCCAATTGCAACACATGGCTTGGGTCGGGGTGATATTTCTTGAGCATAGAAACATGAAATACATTGTGGATCTTGGTCATGCTTGCAGGCAACCTCAACTGGTACGCCACTTTACCGATTCGTTTCAAAATTTCAAAAGATCCAATATATCTCGGCTTTAGCTTCTTATCCTTTTTGGACACTACTCCGCCCTTCAAGGGTTTAACTCTTAGAAAAACTTTGTCTTCCACTTCGAATTCCAAATCTTTTCTCCTTGTGTCGGCGTAGCTCTTTTGTCGACTCTGGGCAGTTTGAAGCCTTTCTCTAATTAGTTTCACTTTCTCATGAGCTTCTTCCATCCAAGGTATAGCCGTTGGGTCTAAAATTTTCTTATCTCCTACTTCATCCCAATGAATCGGAGATCGACGCCTTCTCCCATACAATGCCTCATAAGGTGCCATTTGAATCGAGGCGTGATAGCTGTTATTATAGGCAAATTTCACTAAGGTCATATACTGACTCCATTTACCTCCAAAATCCAATATACACGACCTCAGCATATCCTCCAAAGTCTGAATTGTCTTTTCTGACTGCCCGTCTGTTTGGGGATGATAAGCAGTACTAAATTTTAACTTGGTTCCCAATGTCTCTTGAAATTTCTGCCAGAAACGTGAAACAAACCTTGGATCTCGATCAGACACAATGCTTATAGGGATACCATGCAATCTCATGATCTCTTCTGTGTACAACTTGGCCAGTTTCTCCAAAGAAAATCTCATGCTCACAGGTAGAAAATGTGCGGACTTGGTAAGCCTGTCAACTATCACCCAAACCGCATCAAATCCTTTTTGACTTCGAGGCAATCCCGTTATAAAATCCATGGTTATGTGTTCCCATTTCCATTCGGGAATTTCTAGTGGCTGTAATAGACCAGAGGGTTTCTGATGTTCAGCTTTTACTTGTTGGCATATCAGACATTTCTGTACAAATTCTGCCACGTCCTTTTTCAAACCGTCCCACCAGTATAACTCTTTCACATCGTGGTACATTTTGTTCACTCCTGGGTGTATAGTATACCTCGATCAATGTGATTCTTCTAGAATTCCTCTCCTTAACCTTTCATCAACTGGAACCACAATTCGATTTCGAAACCTTAATGTGAGAACCCGTAAATTTTCTCATTTTCTAGGTTTTATTCTATTTAATGGCATGTTTTTCTGCATTTTCTTTATTAGGAAAATTTTTTGGATAATTTTTATGAGTAAATATGGTTTTTAGATGATTTTTCTAGTATCGGTTAGTTTTTGAGAAATTAAGAACGTATATCGGACATGGGACCCGCTAGTGCGAAAAGTTCGGTAAAATTCGGCCAATTGGGTTAAGTTTTGTATACATGGTTTATTTTACTAGATGCTAAGAGATAATTAGAGGATACCATATGGATGAGAGTTGAGGAAACAAAGGGATATGCATGCATTAAATAGGGTGACAAGTGTCACCATATGATTAAATCTTGCATTTTTTACCACTATTCATTACTTTACCAAATTAATACCAAAATTGACCAAAAATTCACCATTTTCTTCCTCTTCTTGGCCGGCTCTCTCCAAGCAAAAAAGAAAAGAAAACTCTCTACCATCTTACCTCTAATCTTGCCCAATCTCTCAATTAAACTGTTTAATTTTCAAATTTCTCCATAAAACCTCTTAGTTTAGTGAAGTGAAGCTTGGTTGTGGAGTTGTTTGGAAGGCTAAGGTGGTTAGTTGCTTCCTTTCTTGCATTTTAAGGTGAGTATCTAAGGAACTCCTCTTTTGTTCTTGATGATGTTTAATTAATAGCTTGTGGTAGCCTAAGAGGTGTTTTTGTGGGTTATTTCATGATTTTAGTGAGATTGATGATATTTTTCTATTTATTCATGATTTTTCTGTTTTAAGATGATTACTATTGTGTGGCCATGTATGATGGTTGGAAATGATTTAGAATGAAACTAGATGCGTAAATTGTGGTTGTTTGCGGAAAATTTCCGCATTGAACGGAAAAATTCGGAATTAGGGTTACAATTGAACCCATTCTGCCCGGTACTTTTTCACCTAGTTAGAGGCCGAATTAGCCTTGGGTTAAAACATGAAAGTTGTAGGGAATGATATTTTATAGTTGGTTACAAAATTTTAGGCCAATCGGAGTAACGTAGCCTGTGAAAAGACTGAAATACCTCTGCTGCCCTGTTTCTGTCCGAACTTGGTAATCAGCTTTGGTAATTGGTTAATTTGATTGGGAATACTATTGATTTGGTTGTTGATGTCTTCTTAAGAAATATAGCCTGGTATCTTAGCTTTCGGATGGCTTTGGAATCACTTGAATTGGACTTAGGTGGCCTGACTTATGATGATTTAACCAGAATGCAGTTTATTAACCTATTTATGCGGTTCTGGTTTGGTATATTGATCTTTTGACCTAGTTTCACTACAAACTGGACTGAGTGGCCTTCTTCAACATTGTAGCCCTATCTTTTAGCTTCGAAACGGTGTATAGTGTACATCCATCCGATACTCGTAGTGCCAGTTGTGTTCAATACGCTTAATGGCGTCAAAACTGTTTTTAGGTCTTAGAGTTTAACTTTCATTTCCGGACTTTCCTTAGCTTACTTTAGTACTTATACGTGCTAATGAAGTCTTATTTTCGGCAGTATGTGGAAATTGGTTTATAACTTGTAATCGAGTCTTATTGTGCCTATTTGAATATTTTAGGGCGTGACGGTGATTAAAGGCGCTCGTGAGGCGGAAGTTTATGAAATTTCACTTGCTTACTTGGTGAGTGTACTACTCACTTGTTTGTTACTATGTGGCTTTGTTACACTTGAAATCGATGATTTGATGGCTTAATTGCATTGTTGACCTTGATTGAGGTGAGAGGGTACTTGATCACTCTCACCCTTTTATCTTATATGACTGTTTACTGTATAATTGAGTGACACATGTAAATACTTGATTTGGTGTCGTTTGGACGAGTTTCCAACGGCCATTACTGTTACTGCTGAACTCAACCCCATTGGTAGTCGATTGAATCGAGCCGGCGAGGGCTTGGTCGTGAAAATTGACGAGCCATGGGGACTGTTATATGGAATCGTGTAGTATGAGACTTTCGATTCCGGTATACTCGAGTATTACCAAATTTATACTGTTTGGAGTTCGGGCCCGGTAGGGGTATGTTGGGTGGAAGGAATGGAAGTAAAGTGGAGCCTACGGTTGGTTACTTTGTAAACATTGACGGAGGGTCAATGAAATCCGATCAAGTATACAAGCGAGGAAAGGGGCTCTTGAGAGTCGTCCGTATCCTTTTAACCATGTTGTGAATGTGTAATCTTGGTTTACTTCTTTATTGAACGTTTTATACCTATATGAACTTGGTTGCTTGAGTGATAGTATCTCACTGGACGTAAGCTCACTCTATTCCTTTTGTTTTCCTTACAGGAATATAAACACTTTTGGAATGGCTTTTGATAGTTGGTTGCCGAGTTGAGCTTGTTGTAACTATCTTTTGAATAGCTCCTTTTGGGCAAAACCCTAAGTGCATTTTGATCCAACCAAGTCGTTGAGTTGTAATTTGCAAACCGTACATGTACAAACTTGTTGGATAACTTTTGTATGCTACTTTGGATTGTAAATACTTAATTTCAAGATGTATATGTTTGATGGATGTTTGGTGAGATTCTGGCTGGATTCTGACGTGTCAGTTACTATTCATGTCGGCTCCGATTTTCATTTTTTTTTATTCTGTGATTTTGACTTGTTTAAGCGCTCTTGTATGTTCCGGAACGTTTAGACCGTATTGAATTGTCCCGTTAGTCCTGGCGAGAGTTGGGCAGGCAGTCCGCTAACCCCTTTGGTTCGCCTTAGGGGAAGGTGAGGCTGTCACACTTAACATTCCTTCAGACCCTAATTTAAAGTCTAGTCTAGGGTTTCTCCTTTTTGCACTTTCTCCAAATTTTTCTGTATTATAGGGTCCGTTTTCTGTGCCTCCTTAATACGCTCCAATAATGGTGACTTTAACGACAAGTTCCCAAATAAAATCTTCAATCTCTCCAAGCGAGGGTTCCAAATACTAATTTCTTCTAACATGTCCCATTGTTTTACCATTAACCCCGCTACTTGGGCCTTTCTACTTAGAGCGTCTGCTACCACGTTGGCTTTTCCTGGATGGTAGTTGATTGAACAATCATAATTTTCTAAAAATTCTACCCATCGCCTCTGTCTCAAATTCAATTCCTTTTGGGAGAACAAGTACTTAAGGCTGTTGTGGTCCGTGTAAACTTCAAATGTCACACCATACAAGTAATGTCTCCATTTCTTTAAGGCAAAGACCACTGCGGCCAGTTCTAGGTTATGCGTTGGGTAATTTTGTTCGTGAGACTTCAATTTCCTAGAGGCATAGGCAACTACCTTACCCTTTTGCATTAGTACGCATCCTAGACCTTTCTTAGAGGCATCAGAGTATACGACATAACTTTCTACTCCGTCAGGCAATGCCAACACAGGAGCTGATGTTAAGCGCTTCTTTAACTCCTGAAAGCTTGACTCGCACTTTGGAGTCCAAATGAACTTATTATTTTTCTTTATCAGCTCTGTCATAGGTCCAGCAATATTCGAAAAGTCCTTGATGAACCGCTTGTAATAACCTGCTAAACCCAAGAAACTTCTAACCTCTGTTGGAGTTTCTGGCTGCTTCCACATTGTGACTGCCTCAACTTTTGCTGGATCCACGGCAATTCCATCTTTAGAAACTTTGTGCCCCACAAAAGAAATTTCTTCTAGCCAAAACTCGCACTTGCTAAATTTAGTATACAATTTATGCTCTCTTAAGATCTGCAGAACTATCCCCAAATGTTTAGCATGTTCTTCTCGAGTCTTAGAATATACTAGGATATCATCAATAAAAACTACTACGAACTGATCCAAGTACTTTTTAAATACTCTCTGCATTAAATCCATGAAGGCAGCTGGTGCATTGGTTAATCCAAATGGCATGACTGCAAACTCAAAATGTCCATATCTTGTATTAAAAGCAGTTTTAGGTATGTCTTCCTTCTTAATTTTCAACTGATAATACCCTTGCCTCAAATCCAGCTTGGAGAAAACTACCGATCCCTGCAGCTGGTCGAATAAGCTATCAATCAGTGGTAGGGGGTATTTATTTTTAATTGTACCTTCATTTAATTCTCGATAATCAATACATAACCTTAAACTTCCATCCTTTTTCTTAACAAATAGAACAGGTGCTCCCCATGGCGAATCACTTTCTCTAACAAAACCTCTCTCCAATAAATCCTGTAATTGAATTTTCAATTCTTTTAACTCTGCAGGAGCCATTCGGTACGGAGACTTAGAAATCGGAGCCGTTCTCGGCACTAGTTCAATCTTGAACTCCACTTCTCTCTCTGGAGGTAATGTTTTTAATTCTTCGGGGAAAACATTTGGAAATTCCCTTACCACTGGTACATCTTTCAACTTTACTTGGTCATTGGGAGCGTTAATCAGGAAGGTTAGGAAACCTTGCGCTCCTTCATACAACATTTTTCTTGCCCGAATTCCTGAAATCATAGCAGACGATGCTAACCTACCTTTCACATCTAACTTCAGGGTTGCTTCTCCGGGAATCCAAAATTCTAACACTTTTGCTCTACAATCAAGCTTAGCATGGTAATGGGTTAGAAAATCCATTCTTATAATAACATCATAACCTTTTATGTCCAAACTTACTAGATCCACTAGCATCTTACGCTCTCCAATCCAGAATTCGCAGTTCTTATAGGCTAGGCTAGTGATTATGTTTTTATTACCCATGGGTGTCCTAACTTCAAGATCAAAGGGTAATCTAACAGGTTTTACATCATTTCCGGACATAAAAGTTGATTCACAAATGAATGAGTTGCGCCAGGATCAATTAATACTCTAGCTAATCGGTGAAAGATTGGAAGAGTACCTTCCACGACTTCCGAGGAATCAGGTACGGTTGGTCGTCTATGGCATACACCCTGGCAGGAACTTTCGGCCTACTTTCTCCAGAAGTGGCTTGTCTAGCACTCGGGGTACCACCTTCTTGTGTTTTCGGACAACCGGCAATCTGGTGCTCGCTACTTCCGCACCTCAAGCACATTCCTTCTTTCCTCCAGCATCCGTCATCGGTATGGCCAGCTTTCCTGCAATACCCACAAGTTACTTGAGGGGTTGTCACACGACCTCCTTGCGAGGCGTTCCTAGGTTGACCCCTTCCAATTGGTCCTCCTCTAGCTCCGTATCTCTTTTTCCGGCACCTCTTGCCCCAACTCCTCTCGCTAGAGCGCCTCGTGGTGCTCCAGGACTATTTACTCCACCCGTTCCTCGAGCCACTTTGGCCGGTGGAGCATTTACATAAGTCAGCTCCCGACAGCTGCTAGGGGCAAATCTTTTCTTAGCCTGAAAGATTTTACTTGAGCTCAGGCAACTTCAACCCTTTGAGCTCTCTCTACTGCATCAGCAAAGGTGTCTATCCGAACAGCAGCTAATCCCTCCTGGATCTCCACGTTTAGTCCCTGCACAAACCTCCTTATACGCCTTTGCTCCGTGGCTACCAATTCAGGAGCAAAACGGGACAATTTCGTGAATTGAATCTCATATTCGGCGACACTCACCGCCCCCTGCCTACACTTGATGAAGTCATCCTCTCTTTTCTCTTGATGAGAGGGGGAAGAAACTTGGCGTTGAACTCCCTTGTGAAGTTCGCCCAGGTCTAGGATATGGTTCCTGTCCCAATTAACCCTAACTAGGTTCCACCAGGAACGAGCAGCTCCCTCAAACTGGAATGCTGCGAAAGTCACTTGTCTCTCCTCCGCATAATTTAGAGCTGCAAAAATGTCAGAGATCCTCTCCCACCAACCTTCTGCTACCTCAGGTTCTGGTCCTCCATAAAACTTAGGAGGTCCAAACTTCAAGAATCTCTCTAATGCCCGATCCTCAGTATCGATTGGGCCTCCTTGGTGATGCACTGGTCCAAGGGCTGGTGCTCAGTCATGCGCTCTAAGACATCAGTTATTCTATTGATCGCGGTGGCCACTGGGTCTCCGGCCACGCCCTCTTGACCATGGTCTTGATTGACCTCAGGTTCCCTATCACCACAACTCGGGTGTTGTCTAGTTTCTCCACGTTCGCTACCTCTAACTTGTCGATCCATAATCTAGTTATACCTATTGATAAAAATTAAGCAATTAAGCGAGGATATTTTAATTAATTAATTTAATCTTTTTTTTTCCTTTTGTAAATAAAATCAACATGAACATTAAAGAAAAGGAAGATAGAACATTTAACACATATTCACATACTGAGGTTCATACAAATAGCAAGTTAGGGTGCTCTCCAAAAGTATGGCACATAAGTTTAACAAATATATACAAACAATCCCTTAAACCAAAAATAGGGATGTAGTGCCTCAAAAGTAGGCCATCAAACTAGACAAAATGTTATGACCTAAACTAGTGTCACCCTATCTAGCCCCGAATACTTAGTTACAAGCAAATCAAACCTAGTCTAACCCTCAGCAGGGCTGCCAGGGGCAACGTCTTCCACAGGGTCCTCCTCCGGATTCTCCTCCGGGTTCTCCTCCGGGTCCTCCCCAACACCCGCCTGAGCAGTACCCTGAATAATACCCATGACCTCATCTATCATCATAGTGCGTCAGCCATGATACCATCACTCCTATCTCGTACCTCCTCAGCTACTCGAGTCAACCGAGACCTCTGTCTCTCTAACTCCTCACGAGCAGCCTCTGACCTAGCCCTCTCGGCTGCTAACCTCTGCTCTAGATCAGCTATACGGTCAAGCTGAGTATCAACCATGATGCTCAACTCCTCGACGTCCTGGGTCAAAGTGTGATTAGCATCCCTCAGCTGGCGACGCTCGTCGTCTAAAGACAGCACCAACTCGTTAGGGTAGGCATATGTGACCCTACACTGACATCGGGGGTACCTATCAGCTGGTGTATAACGTATACGAGATCCTCCGCCTCGTGGCCTATAGGAGATGGACCTAAGAGGCTCTACATGTCCATTAGCCAATCCGTTACCATTAGCATGTCCGTTTCCGTTTTTAATACCTGCAAAATAACCCAAGTCCAAAGGTTAATGCTTAAAAAGCTAACTTGCTCAAGTACTACTCAAGATATGTCTAATTATCTCACTTCTTAACTCTAAAAAAAAATTCAGGGTTTCTAACACATCTAATATATCTTTCAAATAACTTTTCTGACCTAGGCTCTGATACCAACTGTGACGGCCCTACTTCTCCCTAAGGCGAACCAGAGGTTTGGCGGGTCGCCTGCCTAGCTCTCGTCAGGACTTACGCAAGGAAACTGGCTAAACCCTTCCGACGTATAACTTAAACCATTACAAAATTCGTCACCCGAACAAGCCAATCCTTAAACCGATCAAAACACTAAGAACACATTAACTTCAGAGATAACATTACCATTGGACAACTGAACATCCACTCTTACGTACATCTCCAATCAGATTAAAACATAACTACATTTATACATTACAAACCACAAAGTGAAATCATACCCCAAATACATTCATACAAGTCAAATAACAACTTAGGGTTTGCACTTTTCCAACTTCAAGTGGCAACCCAAGACGAAAGATACATTGTCTGATTCAAAACAACATTCATAAAAGGTAAAGGCAGACTTCAGGTCTCTCAAATGCCAGAACCTGTTCAGGAAAACAGGTATCGTGGGGTGAGCTAAAGCTAAGTGGTGCCCCAAACATGCATTCATATAAAACAAGTAGCAAATAATAATTTCAAACTAAATTCAACAAGTAGGAAAGCGTATAACAGCACAGGGTAGGATACAGGGCTCTCAGGAGCCATTCTTCCCGAGCTTGATCAAAATTAACTGCAGTTGACCCTCCGTGAACTCTCACTATCTAAAGTCCAAGTAGATTTTTTTTTTCTTATCACGCTCCGACCAACTTACTCCCACCGGGCCCGTTCTTCTCAAGAGAGAGTTTAGTATTACTCGAGTATACCTTTTATAGCCTAGTCGAGGGATTCACCCAACGACGTCACAACAAGTGGTTACCAAGTCAGGATAAGAGGCCCTCCCACTCCAAGGTGTGGTACATTCCCCTACCTAGTGGTTTAGTTGACGAGTCCACGCTCCAGTCAACAGTTGCAAGGTTTTGGTACTTGAGTTAGGATAAGAGGCCCTCCCACCCTCAGGTGTGGTACATTCCCCCACTCAGTACCTAACTAGTGCGAGCAAGATATTCGAGAAAACATTTCAAGCAAATCACCACTCGAAAGGGCTAGTGCGATAAAGTACACACTGCCCATTTCGATGGATCAGGAAAACCACTTTCCAATTATCACATAACAGTCAAGAAAGCACTTTAACAAGATAATCATAGAACAAGCAAGGACACTCACCAAACGTGAAGCTCAAAGGTCAAGCTGGGAATCGAAGTCCACGTCCTCGCTAAACCCTAAAAGACCAAATTTTAAAACTATAAGTTTTACTATACAAGTTCTTGGTTTATGTATGAAAGATTATCTGGCATATAACTAGTTTATCTTCTCAAAATAAAACAACAATTCTCTTAGAGTTAAAACTAGTAAACGTGATAAAATATTTCGTATGGTTTCTTTAAAGGTACTTTCTTTCTAGAGGTGCAAACTAGAACCAACTTACTTCAAATAAGGTTTCTTGCCGAACAAGTTTTCTACGCCTTTTATTTAAAATTACTAAAATCTCGTATTTTTGACAATTTTCCTCTAAAACAACTAGCCGGGACAATTTTACGAAAAATCTAGAGTTTAGAAGTTAGTGCAATTATTTTCTAAAAGTAATAAGGCTAGTTTAAGCAAAGGAAAGAATTAACTAGTGGCAAGGTTTTAAAAGTCCCGACACTCGAATTTTAGCATTATCGTACTATACTCAATTTCTATCGCTTGATACTAGGACAAAATGTTTCAACAAAGCTTGGTTTAAAAGTACTCGAGTTCAAAGGACCAAAACGGACTTCACGATTCCAATTCACTTGCACATTATATTCCAATTTGCCAATATTGCAAAATCACAATTCAAATATCAATTTCACTAGGGTTTCATCAATCATTAGCCCTAGGTCTCAACAAGTTCAATTCTAATAAAAAATTAAACAAAGGAAGTCCAAGACATCAAAACAATTCCAAACCACAGGTCATGGACTTTCCAAGTGCATTTCGGCCAAATCACTTAAACAATTCCACCAAAAATTTAACTCTTGTAAAGATTACTCAAATGGACAAGAGCTTCATCAATCATTAGCTCTTGGCATCAAACAATCACTCCTTACAACAAATCAACCAGAAATTTAACCCAAAACATAAAGGAAAGTCACGGCCAGCTTAACTCACAAGCAACTCTAGAAATTCAGATTTTTTTTCCTTTCATCCACGGCTCAATCAGCAACATGCATGACTAATTAACTAATTAACTATCAGTTTTAATCCAAAGCCAGGTTCAGACATCATCAAAAGTCATCAACCAACCAGAATTTCATCCAAGTCTTCTCGGTTGGCTTGCATGCAAGCAGATTCTGTACCACTTCGATTTTCTTGCTTAATCAAGGCTGATTAACCTCATGCAAAGCATAATCATCTAGTTTTTAGTTAGCTAAACACATATCTAGGCTCAGATCACCTCAAATTAACAAATTAAAGCTGCATTTCCCAACTCAATCTCTCGGTAATTCCAACTTCTTTCATAACCAGATTTTTTCTGTGTCTTAATTCATCTTCCAAATGAACAACCATCACATGCATGCTCTTAAACAACATCATCTACCTATAATTAACTGGTCTAAGTCCAAAATTTACCTCAACTTGAAGCTCAACTCACGCGACAAGCAGCTACAATTTTTCTCTCCTCTCGGCTTGCCAAGGAACTCGAGTATGGCTGGTCTGAGCTCGGTTAGTACAGGCTGTGGTGTTGGTTGTTGGAGTTGATCACAACTGGTTGCAGACGAAGAAGGAAATGGACAGCTCGGCAGTGATGGAGAAGATGATGATAGATAGCTCACACAACCTACCTCTCTCTCTCTCTCTCGGACAGTACAGAAATGCAGCTCACCGACTCTCTCTCTCCCTTGCTCAAGCTTACAACTAGAATGGAGGAAGTGTTGACTCTCGGTCCTCTTCACCAGCACACGGATGAAATGAAGGAAGACCAGCAAGTCTCTTTCTTTCTCACTTCACTCTCGGTTCGCGGCAGAAGAAGGAAATGGAAGTGTTGTGGTGAATTGGAGTTGATGTAGTGGAGTGTGTGTAGGGAAAAATGATCCGACAGTATGGAAGGTTGAGTGCTGGTGTGGAGAATGGAACCGGCAAAGATGGAAGTGCTTGAATTTGAAGCTTGCCCAATGAAATTCCATGACTGCATGGTTAATTTGAAATGGAGGAAGACTAGTTTGGTCTTTTAACATCTTGTCCGACCTTCCACTTAATCCTCACTCGTAAACTAATTCCAAAATTTTACCCCAAATGAAATTCGATAGCCTACTAGTACATTAGTCTCGCAGAAATTCAATTATCGAGATTTTAACGTTCTAAGTGTAATTATAAAGGGTTTTGACCTAAAATCGGTTTCGTCTTAATTCTAGGTTCCCGTTGACACTTAACATTATTAACACTTAAAATTAGCTATCGGATTTAAAAAAAAAATTAATATTAACGCAATAAAATAACCTACATCAAGAAATATTAATTTAACTTGGCAAAAATCAAATAATTTAATATTTCGCACAATTAAATTATTTGTAACATAAAAATTTTTTTTACATACTTATTTAAGAACAAATAATAATAAAATTTATTAAAGGTCTAAAATGCAGATGCAATATGTATATATATATATTTTTTTTTATTTTTTTTAAGGCTCTCACAGGTGGTACTGATGGTAGAATGATGTGGGTATTTATTAATTTATCATTTATGTTAGAGTATTTCAAAGATTTTGTGAGTGTTTTTAGAGGTTACTGTTGATAAAGTTGTAAAGAAAATTTATCTATTAAAAACAAAGAAAAAAAATTAGAGATGCTAAATGAACCTAACATTTTTCTAGAATAACTTTCGTAAACTACAGTAAACTTTTAGACAAACATTAAGAAAAATACACAATCCAAACAGGTTCAGTATAACTTAGGTCTCTTGTGACTATAATTGACTGCCTTTGCTGACTCATGGCCCCATGTGAATTTTTCTGCCCTTATATTTGAGAACTCATGTAATTGCTAGGTTCTTTAGGGTACTGGAAACATTTTGCAACCGATTTTCACTTCTTTCTTGGAAAATTTTTAAAAAAGGAATGAAAAGAATGGATATTTATAAGGAGAATTTAACTTTTACTTAATGTGGTATTGAGGGTATGGTTATTGTTCATAAATAGCAAAATAATTATTTTTTAAGTAAAATT
The DNA here is from genome assembly GCF_003713205.1 of Coffea eugenioides. NCBI lineage: Eukaryota > Viridiplantae > Streptophyta > Magnoliopsida > Gentianales > Rubiaceae > Coffea > Coffea eugenioides. The sequence continues at coordinate 51,220,759 of NC_040045.1, forward strand.
ATAAAATTACCATTAGTGCACATATACACGTACATGTCATTCGTGCAAAAATGAGTAGACATTTATTGCCATGTCTTATTTTAAGTGTGCATATGTAGATGTAACACACATATTGACACTCCTATGTGCACATCTTACATGCATAAATGAGTAGACGTATGCATATTTCAATTCAAATGTGCAGATTTAGGTGTATCTATATGTATTCTCCAAGGTACACACTTTATTTATTAAAAGTTTAAAAATTTTAGTTAAATAAAGTGCACATTTTTAAGAGTGTGATTTAATCACATAAAAATAAATTTATGACCTACTTTAATTGATGAATAATAACCCAATTTAAAGATCAAATCACCTAAAAGTTGTAACCCAATTTAAAGATCAAATCACCTAAAAGTTGAAGATTTAGGTTGATCAATTCTTGGTTTTGATGATAATGAAATAAAATGATGATTTAGACTAATAATTTAATCTGAAAAATGTGTGAGAACAAGTTCTTAGTCCATTAGAATAAGAAAGAAAGAAAGCCAATAAGAAATAGAAGATATCGGTGCTTGTTAGACACAAGGATTGGACACATCTCATCTATCACCCATCCGATAGATTGAGAGTAAAGATTGAAACATTTTGACCTCCTTTCGCACGCATCTGTTGGACATAGAAGATTTGGATTGGCCATCCGATCGAGTGTCTGACGAATGGTTCGGACGTAGAGAGTTCTTGTAAGACATCCAATAGCTTTAACGGCTAATTTTTCAATAACTAGTTTTTTGACCGTTGGAGAGACTTTAGGACCAAAATTTCACCACCTATAAACACTCCTAATGAGAAGAAGAAGGACGTTTTATCTATACAAAATACAAGCTTTCAAGAATGATAGTTGGGTAGAAATATACTTTGATTATTGTATAAGTGTGAAAAAATTGGGTTTGTGAGATTTCTCAAAAAGGAGAAGTAAAATCTTTGTGAAGGTGACCCTCACTTGTAAGTAGCTCTTAATTAGTTGAGTGAATTTTCAATTATAACCAGTTGAGAGTTAATTTAGGTGAGCTGTAAAAAGCTTTTGACTCAATTAAAGAGTTTTAGAGAGAGCCTTTAGTTATACAATCTAGTTAACTTCACCAACAATTGAAGAAAGTAGTAGTAAATTCAACTTCAAATTTGAAAGAAATTTGGGAGTTTGATTGATTTGCATCCCTTTACTTTATTGTTTTCTTTTTGTTATTTGTTCGTGTGTCTTAATTTGCTTATATTTTTTGTTATTGTATTTGTTTGAGTGCTTGTTTATTTAAACTATTTTGGTTGAATAACTGGGTGAAAATTTGACCTTCATTTGCTTTAATTTTTGTCAATCTAATTCATCTCCCTCTTAGGTTGTTTGAGCATTACAATTTGTATCCGAGTGGTTTCTTAGAAATTAATCCCAATCGGTTTAGGATTAAAGATGGCAACCAATAATGTTTTATTTTTAGAGGGCCAATCCATTATTACACCACTTATGTTTAATGGCTTACATTTTAATAGTTGAAAATAAGGAATTAAAGTTTTTTTACAATCAATTCACATTGAGTTTTGGTATATTGTTAACGATGGTCCTTATAATAATTGATGTTACAACAAATTTGAGTAGATTAAAAACTAAGCAAGAATTAGACGAAAAGAATAAAAAATATCTTTTTTTGAATATTAAATCCATGAATGTGTTACATAATGCTTTAGATGCTTATGAATCTTGTAGGATTAAAAGTTGTAAATCGGTTAAGAAAATTTGAAATAAATTGTGTGAAATACATGAAAATAGTCAAGATATTAGAGTGCAAAAGAAATCTTTATTTGTTGATAACTATGAATCTTTTAAAATAAAAATTCATAAGAATGTTGATAAGATGTAGAGTAGACTTAGTGGCATTATTAAAGATCTTGAATTGTTTGGTAAAGAATATTCTTTGGGTGAGAAAAATAGAAAAATCTTAAATGTTTTGTCTAAGAAATGGGAAACCAAGGTTACGCCCACAGAGAAAGCAAAAAATTTGAATTCTATGTCGATTGATTTTCTTGTCAACTCACTAACCTCTTATAAGTTGAAGATAAAATTCAATTACAAGATGAAGAAGAACGTAGAGTCAAGAGAGGTATTGCACTTAAGACTTCTCAAGAAGAAGAGGATTTACTCTCATTTGATAATAAGATAAAAGTGATACAACTCTTATGACCAAAACCATTAAGAAACTCTTTAATAATAAGAGAAGATTTAGAAGAGATGGACCAAATAATAACTAATTCTCAAATTCCACCAAAACTAGAGGAGAAAGAAAACAAAACTTTGACAACTTCCAAATCACATACAATAATTGCAATTCGGATGGTGAGGTTGAAAACTAATATAAAAGGAATCAAATGACATTTATGACCATTAGAAATGATGAGATATCAGCTAACTATTTCTCTAATGATAAAATGATGATAATATTGAGGCATTTATGGTTAAATTGCATGATAGTTTGAAGGAGTCTTATGTAAAAAATAAGGATTTGAAAATCAAGATCAATACTTTGTTAAAAGAAAGTTTAAATCTTTTTCAAGAAAACAAAAGGTTGGAGAAGAAAAATGATGATTTAAAAAATCTTAAAATTGATATTATTTGCAATCAAAGTGATTTGAAAAAGAAATTGGATGGGAAAACAAAATTTTATGAAAAGATTAAAGAAAAACAAATATTGTTGAGAAAAAAATGATCTTAGTGGTTTTTTTAAAAAAACAAGGAGTTTTGAAAAAAAAAGATTAGAAATACTTTGGTTAACAAAAATTTTACTACCTATAGAAAAGATAAATTATGCTTTATTAGATCATTTCGTGTGAAAAATACTCATATTTTATGTGATTATTGTTGCCTATATGGTCATATGAAAAGAGAATGTTAAGTGAAAAGAAATGTGAATTTGGAAATGAAGTCATTTGGTCATTGAAAGATACAACTAAACCTATGTACTCAAAAATAAATGAGTACCAAAAGTGAGTTCTCTTGTGTAGATATCCAAGAAGAAATTGATCCATGTAACGTTTAAAAGATGATACAAAATATCACTTTGAGTCAGAAGAACAAGAAGATTGAAAGCTTGAAAATGATGATTTGAACTAATGATTTTATCTGAGAAATGTGTGAGAACGGGTTCTTAGTCTATTAGAATAAGGACGAAAGAAAGTTAAAGAAGAAATAGAAAATATCGATGCCTATCGGACGCAAGAATCGGATGCATCTCATTTGTTGGCTGTTCGATAAATTGAGAGCAAAAATTGGAACATTTGAGCTCTTTTCGAATGCATCTATCGAATGTAGAATATTTGGATAGAATGTTGGATGCATGGTTCGAACGCAAAGAGTTCCTGTCGGATGTCTAATAGTTCCAATGGCTAATTTTTCGACAGTTAGTTTTTTGACTGTTGGAGTAGTTTTTGGGCCAAATTTTCACCACCTATAAATATCCCCAACTATGAGAAGAAGAGGGACTTTTTGCCTACACAAAATATCTGGATAGAAGTATACTTTAATTATTATATAGGTGTGAAAAAAGTTGAGTTTATGAGGTTTCTCAAAGAAGAGAAGTAAAACCTTTATAAAAGTTACCCTCACTTGTAAGTAATTTTTAATTGGTTGAGTGAGCTTTTAATTGTAACTAATTAAAAGTTAATTTAGGTGGGTTGTAAAACTTTTTGACTCAACTAAAGAATTTTAGGGTGAACAAAGAGTGAGCCTTCATATGTATAAGTTGGTTAGCTTCATCAACAATTGAAGAAGCTATTAGTGGGTTCAACTCCAAATTTGGAAGAAAATTGGGAATTTGATTGGTTTGCAATCCTTGTACCTTATTATTCTTTTTAGTTATTTGTTTGTGTGATTTAATTTGTTTATATCTTTTGTTATTGTGTTTGTTTGGGTGCTTGTTTATTTAAATTATTTTGATTGAATAATTGGATGAAAATTTGACCTTTACTTGCTTTAATTTTTATCAATCTAATTCACTCTCCCTCTTAGTTTACTTGAACCTTACAAAAGTTAAACCCTACCAATGAAATTCAACTCATTCTATTCTCATTCTTCCAAATTTCCCTTCTTTCTTCTAAATGAAAAAATATGGAGAGCCCATGCTCTCTACTATTCATTGGACTAAGGGTATTCTTTAGCTAGTAATCAGTAATTCAATAAAAAAAATTGAGTTTTTTTTGGATTTTTCTACATGATCGACACTTTTAAATCTTATGCCAATTTAGGTTGAATATCTATTTTTTTCATTGCTACAAGTTCAAACGACAAGGCATATAAACTCAACACTTGAGCCATACACTAGCATGATTAAAATTGGTCTTTAATGTTGCTTTGTCTTTTTTTTTTAATTATCATTATGGTATTAGTGTGTAGTGCTTGAATTTTTCATAAGGTTGGTCATTAAATTCTTCCTAATTTTTGGACATATTTTCCCTTGACCATCTTATCTTGTTTCATTAATTCGCAACTCGAATGGACTTTGTATGACATTTCATCTATGCCCTTCATATGACATTTTGTCTATACTTTGAATTTTTCTATGTTAGTTGTGCATTGGGCATGGATTTGTCATTTTCAATACTTGGAGGATAGATAGGTTAGATGGTACGGGGGAAGTGAATGTGATTGAGAGATCTCAAATTCGAGATCCCCTATTTATATTGAAAAAAAGTGAAATTTCTTTTCAAGTTTTTCGTTCTTTCATGAGGAGATCTACCTTAAGTTTGGCAATTCCTACTAGGTATTAATATAAATTTTCTCTATCTTGTCTTTAGTTGATGTACTTTAACCATGTTTTTTCCTAAAGGGATTGAACATACTATTTTTCACGTTTTTATCATTTTAGTTATAGAGACTGTTGTGGACATTCAATATCCTTCTTTATGTTCTTATGTTTGCATACATTTAATAATCTTGCAAATTAAGAGAGAGATTGAGGCTGATGCTTTTCGAAGACAAACTTTTCAACTTTCAATTCCATCAGTAAATGCTTATAGTTATTGCACGTATTGTCATCAGTATCTTGTTTTCCCTATTTAATTTTGAGTTTCAATGGAAATTTTTTACAATTATAAGTCCCAGTGGACTCTCTATTACAGCTTAAATGCTACATTTGGA